>NC_056744.1:1175380081-1175592581 GCF_019279795.1 Protopterus annectens | reverse complement strand
AGGAGGAATGAGGGCAAAGTATTTGCTGCATTTGGCATTCATGGAAGTGGGGAAAAGGTCACAGCAACGCTGGCCCCATTTGTGCAACATCCTTTCCGCAATCTCTGTCTTCAAGGACCACTCATGAGGCAACAGAATAGCTCTGCTGAGTTTGTCCTCAATCACACTGGATTTCCCCGTGATGTGCGTTGCTATCAGAAAACATTGAGAAGTGATCGCCCATTGTCAAACTCGTTCTGCCTCCTGAAATAGTGGGTAAGATTTGGTTCCTCCCTGCTTGTTTGTGTACCACACTACTGATATGTTGTCTGTCTGAATTGCAACCATCCACATGACATCAAACTCCTGATTTGCTGATGAAGGGACTGTAGTTTGTCTGGGGTAAGTTTTGCAGTCATATTTCTTGAATCAAATTCTGTGCCTAAGAAGGCAATATGCTGAGACGGCGACAGAGCAGATTTTTTAAGTTTATATGATGCCTAGTCTGGCGCAAAGTGACATTATTTTGTCTCTCTTTCGTAGAAGTAGATGCTTGGTGGTGGCGGTGAGGAGCCAGTCATCTAGGTATGGAAACACATGGAATCCCTGACGTCTTAAGTGAACCGTGACCACTGCTATGCATTTTGTGAACACTCTAGGGGCTGTAGTGAGACCAAAGGGCAGGCCTCGAAATTGGTAATGACTGGCTCCCAGCCAAAAGCATAAGTGTCTCTTGGATCGCCTGTCCATCTTTATATAGTAGTATGCATCCTGGAGATGTATTGAGCACATCCAACTGTCTTTCCCAATAAACGGGAATACTGACTGCAGAGTTACCATCTGCAACTTCGACTTCTTCACTGCTTTGTTTAGCTTGCTGAGATCTAGAATGGATCTCCAAGTCCCCTATCTTTTTTAGAACTAAAAGAATTTTGAGAAAGTTTTGGATCCCATTTGGGCTGTTGGAACCTCTTGGATAACTCTCTTTTCTAGCAACGAGAGCATCTCTTGTGTTGCATAGTCCTTTTGACTGGGTGGAATGTCTAGTAAGGACTGGTTTACTGGAAGGGGAATGGAAAATGGTATGTAATAGCCTCTGGATATAACTGTTTGTACCCACTTGTCTTGGGAGATTTCTTGCTAGGCGTTTGTGTACAGTGACAATCATTCCCCGAATGCCTCCAGAGAAGAGCAGGCGGGCCTCGTTTCAGGAGTGCTGCGGACCCTCTCTGCCACGAGGTCAGCGTATTCCATTATAACTTTCCCCTCTGCCCCTGGGGGAAGAGTCACCACGTGCTTCAGAGAAACCTTTTTGGGACTTGCAGAACCACATCTTTCCACCCTTTTGACCTTTGGGATAAGGTTTAGACGGGGCAGAAAAACAAACTCCAATGGCAGATAAGGTTTTCCCTTCCTGCTCGCACCTGGTGAAAGTATCTTTCACCTTTGGTCCAAAAAGGGATGAACCATCAAAGAGGGTGTTGGTGAAGGAAGACTTGAAAGGTTTGGCAAAGTTGCAAAGGCACATCCAGGAAAGTCTTCTCAGGGAAATTCCTCTTGCTGCTGCTGTACTCACTCCATCAGGTGCATATGAAATCAGACTCATGCAGGAGTCTACGATGGAATTGAGGGTGGAGAGCTGTGAGGATACTTTGTCTGTGGACCCTGAAGCTACAGTACCCTAAAGAGTATCTCCAAGTTCTTTGAGGAGATCCCTTTGAAGTCTCATAAAATGGGTAAGGTAATTCAGCGACCATAGGGTGAAGGCCGATGAAGAAAAGGCACGCTTTCCATATCTGTTTATAGTCCTAGACTCTTTGTTAGGAGGATGAACAGATGAGGAGGTCTCCAAAACCTCCTTCTTGGTGGCTGCCTCAACTACATATACAGGACACCCTTAGTCAAAAATGCCTTCTCTGAGTGAGCAGTAATAAATTTGTTAGGCCTCCTCAGAACAGGCTCCACTGTATCAGGCGATGTTCAGGCCT
Source organism: Protopterus annectens (assembly GCF_019279795.1). NCBI lineage: Eukaryota > Metazoa > Chordata > Ceratodontiformes > Protopteridae > Protopterus > Protopterus annectens. The sequence goes on along the minus strand of NC_056744.1, from coordinate 1,175,590,614 downwards.
TACGGGATATGACACCTAACAGTCAGTCATATGGGAGAGTCACCCAGGAGGTGGAAGGGCGAGACCCAAAGTCCTCTGGGTATACCGATTCGTCCTCTGAATGGTTGGTGGGCTTCCAGCCACCCCTCTGTTTCAGGATCTCAAGGATGTCCGCAAAGGAGACATCCACAGAGGGGGACCCTTCCGACTCATCCAAATCATTATCAGAAGTGACAGACTCAGGTGAGTCCATGTGCTTCCTCTTGCACAGTCTCTTCCGAGGGACTTCTTCAGTGAGAAAATGACCTTTTTTTTTTAATTTAACAAGAAGCAGAAAGAAGGAAGAAGAATCCTCTAACCTAAACAGATTCTAACTTTTACACAGACAAGGCAAGGAAAACATGGGGGAAGCGGCCCTAAGTTAAATGGAAACTCTCACTGGGTTGAGAAGGGGATTTCTAAATAACTAGGGTAACCTAACGCAGACAACACGAAGACTAACTCTCTATACAGGTAAAGGGAGTATATAAAGAGAGACAATATAGCAAAAATAAAGAGAAAATAGATTGAAAAAAACTACACTTGGCCAACGACCCAGCAGGAACACTTCTAGATCGCTTGAGCGGCAAACGAGATCTGGGGATGTGCCCGAGAGCATAATGGGATAGGGGTTAGCCTCAAGTCAGTGGAAGCACTCGAGCTTCAGTATTCGGCTGAGTTGGAGCCGTGAATGGCTCCGAACCCAACCAGCAAGAATTACGGTGAGATAGGACAACATTATATCAAATATTTGTAAGACTGAGGAACCTTATGAAGGTTAGTCTGTTTTTTGGGGGCTGAAGTTTGACAGTCGGGCATACTGCATGCAAAATGAAAAGCATCCTCCAAGGCTTTTAACAGAGGAGAATTAGGAGTTGGCAGTGGTACATCCACTTGTACCATGCCTAAAGAAACAGGCTGTCCCATGTCCGGTAAGGAAGTGGCTAGCCCTCAGTCCACAGTGGCTGAAGGGACTACACCAGATGGATCTGGAGAGAAAGGTGAGTGGTCTAAGGAATACAAAATAGCCAAAAGAGTCAACCACTAGTGGGTGAGGTACTGACCGAGTCCATTCTGCAAGGACTCCTTACATAGTTTCTTCTTATTTAGAGCACAGTTAAAAGAGACCCAGGAAGATGAAAGCTGATCTATGCACCAACTAAAATAAAGCTTGAACCCAGGTCAAACCTGTTGGAAGGAGTTGTTAAATTGTTAAGCTGTCACTCAAGTGTACAGAAGCACCAAGCACATGTACTTTTCCCTAAAAACACATAAGCTACAGTAAAACTCACAAATCAGTACAAAAGCAGCACATTTTTTCCACATACGACAGCCCCATTTAGTATATAGTCCATGCGAAAAATAACCTGCTAGATAAGATGTTTCTGCAAAATAGTAAACAATTAAATGGCCTGTATTCTTACAGACAGCCAGTACAATTATTTATCAAAAAGAAAAAAATATGGATGGTATTCCCCAAAGGTGACATCTGCACAGCAAAGTAAGACAGCAGCCGACCATCGATCTTCTGAAGCCCAGGAAAAGAGCTTTCACTGGTAGCAAGAAAGAAGTATTTTAACACCCAGATTGCTGCTTAATCCACATGGCAGCACAAGAAACAGCAGTCTGGAAGCATGTGCATGGGAAATTAAAGCTTTTGTAAGACTGGACAGCTGTTATAGTCATTGCAGGATGTCACCCATAGAGCTAAGGTTACTGCAGCAATGATTTATGATTAATATTGGTAAGCAACAAGTTCTTGCTTCCCACATGGAGAACAAAGAGGCAAACTGCTATTATCTATGAAGCACACGCCTTATAAAACAGAGTGGGCATAATAGAACAAAGACACAGAGTGGGAGAACAACTTTGTAACTGACTAACAAAACTGGATATCTGTTGAAGCTCCAAAGTTCAGCACAATTAAGTGAGTTTCAGGACTGTGTTAAGCATCAGTAGATAAGAACTATACTGCAAAGACTAACTGAAAATGGAGAACATTAAAAGGGAGCGAAGAGAGGGAAGACTGTAAATCAACAATTTGCTTAAAAAACATTAATAGACATTAATATATAATCAGTAAACAGTAGAAGAACATCAATGTAATTATTAGAAATGCAATATACTGTAACAGGAGCAGTTAAAAAAATAACAAAACAAAAGGATCTGAAAAGATGGGGAGCAGGGGAGATACCAGATTTGATAAAGTGAAATCAAGAGTTGGTTATGACCAAAGGAGAAGAAATGTCAGAAAGTCGACAGAACAGGGGAGAGAACAGTGAATTCACAAAAGAGCTTGCAGTGAGTACTATCCAAAATAAAGTATTTCAAAAACAGAACAACCAGGCAATTGATGCAAACTAAAAGTGGAGCTCACTTAGAAACACGAGAGTACAAATATGATACAGGCTCCAGAGGGAAGTTGGTCAGGCATATGATGGTCAATCCTAAAAGCATTTAACTAGCCCTATATGAAGTAACAAAGAGCAATAGACTTAATTTGCTCTGGGTGGGGGGGGGGGGATTCAAGGGAATAGAAGAGGGCTATACATAAATAAAGTTAACATTCACTGAAATTGCTTTAGTAGCAGACCAGTAAATAAAAAAGTGACTAAAAGAAAGGAGACATGAAACAAATGTACTATTTATGCATGAATTACAGAACAGGAAATAGTTAACTTTTCTTTTATCTGATGCCAACAAGAAAATTAGTATTGGTATCACAATCTTTAAAAAGGGAGGGGTATGAGTAACAAGGTAGATACTGAATTAGAAAGGAAGATTAAGGTTAAAATAACATGGCAAGAAAATAATTTGGGGGGGTGGAGATTAAATAAGCCATAAATGTAATGAAACTGTCATAAGTGAAACGTGTTTTTGGTGAGGAAGACAAAAAAAAAAAAGACAAAAAAAGAGAGGGACAAGTGTCTCACAGAATATTAGAAGGGCAGTGTATGAGGTAAAAGGGACTTCAAAAAGATTAGACTCATAAAATGAAATTATGACATGGAAATCACTTATTTCAGGAAGACTGAAAGGATTAAGATGAAAGAAATCTAAACGAAATAGCAAGGGTGGAAAAATAATAATCTGATCTAGTGGAACATGAGGAAGACAGATGGATCACACCGTACAGTGTCTTAAAGCAAAAGCAGATTGCTTCCATCTTTAAGGTGGTCGGGGGGGGGGGGGTGACACGAAGGCCATGTAAGATAAAGGTATTTGCTCCAACGTTGAAAACTGTAACTAAAGTGTAAATAGAAATGGTGAAAGATGGAAGTAAATATTGTGTACTAAGCGTGTAGGGAGGAGATGAACAGTAAAACAATCCCAAAAGATAATGGATAGACACCATTTTATGAGCAAAGGAGGCCATGCAGTAATGAGAAACCTAGATAAAATATTGCACAAATGTAAGGTAATGCCACACAACAATGGAAAATACATGCACAAGAGGAAATGGAAATAAAGTATAGAAGACAAATAGAGAAAGAAGCAGTTAACAAAAGCAATATTTGGTATCAAAGCCACAGGTAAAGCATAAGATAGAAACAAAAAAGTAGAGATCATCATTATGGAAGAACTGGTATAACGGTTGGGTCTACCTTAGATCGACGAAAAATCAAAATGTCGAATGCTCACATAAGTGTAAATGCAGGAACTCGATGTTTATTTTTTGGGATCGCAGTACAGTGAAGATCAGGATATTTGCCCTTTCCTCATTGTAGTGCGATCGCGGAGCTGGAATATATATTTAGTGGTGGGTGTGGGGGGCACAGCCCCCCCCCCACAATAGCAATTTCGAAGTCCTGAATTTATGCTCATGTGAGCATTCGGCATTTTGCAGTTTCGTCTATATAATATAGACCCTAATGGTTATGATCTTTTTCTCACAGATACAATGTACAGGGTTTGATCCAAACTTCTGGTTGTTTGTTAAGCTTGCAATAGAATAATGGTCTAGTATTTATATATGAACCTATGTGGAGAAATATTAGGTCTAAAAAATACAAAACATTTTGGGTTGCAGGAAGGAAACATTATTCCTACAAGATGACTAGCCTCATGATATTTAGCTGGAATGTCAATGGGGTTGACAAAGTAAATCATTCAAGAGTGATCGTGTAGACAAAAAGGGAAAAGGCAGATTCAGGGGTGTTACAAAGGACACACTTAGATGTAGCCACCAAGGGTTACAAGTTACAACCACAATCTAGTTACATGGGAGTCCATAGAAGAGGAGTCTTGATATTAAAAAGGGAAGAACTTCTCATCTAGAATGACAGAAAAAATGGAAGATGACCAGGGATGTTATGCAGCAATCAAGAGAGACATACAAGGGAAAAGGATAATGATGACTCTATACATGCCACCACAAAAATCTAACCATTTTTAGAAAAATTTTGTTGGAAAGAATTAAAAAAAGTTATGTACTCACCATAACTAGGCATCTGTGTAGTCCATTTTCATTCTTCCTCAACGAATGGGTTATGGATCCAACTCGGCCACATACTTTAGTTTTAGATCCAACTATTGAGCACATCCCTCTACCTATAATGCCCTAGTCCAGCGATTCCAAAACTATGGTCTGTGGACCCAGTTCCACTTTATTCTTCTGCAGTGACTGTTAAATAAAAAGGAAAACAAACACAAATACACTTCCGTGTTTTTTCCGCATTCGCAGCTAACCCGCTGCTTTTCCTGCATTTTTAAACAGGGAAATAACTACTAAGCTCCGCGTTTGCAGCTGACACAGAAAGTGATTGCTTGCCCTAGAGGGCCTATGTTTTATGTCTGGTAGTTGGGGCAGTTGGAATTTGGAGGGAAAATTCAACAAACTGTTACTTTCCCTCCAGTCAGACAGTTATTGTAGTTGTGTGATGCTGGTTGGATTCCTTCTGCAGAGGTGATCGAGACAAAACTTTTAAGTTTTTTTTTTTTTTTTTTTTGTGAAGCTGCTTCATATCCATCAGCTGTACAAATTTTTGCCTCATAGATTTGGTATACCTCTCATAAAACTGAGTTTTTCTGGCAAATCCTTGACAATCGAGCACTGAATACAAAAAATACTGTAATGGCAGACATTTCAGCTGTAGAGTTCGTATCCTTCGGAAAATTTGTAGTAACTGTCTTATCAACTTTGTAAGTCTGTAAGAGCAATATTTAAAAGATGTTCTTATTTTTGGGATTATGTTCTCCACATGGCCTTGTGTGTATATCTGGTTCTCATAAAACTGTGCTTTTTCTGCCACATCCCTGGCAAAGTCATTGAGTACCAAAGAAAGAAAATAATGGCACACATTTCAGCTTTACAGTTCATATCGTTCAAAAAATTAGTACTAATGCAAAACTTGCTTTTCTATCGACTTTCTAAATCTGTAAGAGCAACATTTAACCGGTGTTCCTATTTTAGGACTGTTCTCCCATTATTTGCGGCTTTGTCCAGAGCACATGGCCTTGTGTGTGTCTGTGTGTATGTGTAATTAAGAGGGAAAGAGGTAGGGTGTGTGTGTAATAAGGAGAGAGGTGTATCATGTGTGCGTGCGTGTTTAAGAGGTTAGTAGTACAGCCCTCAACTATACAGGTTTTCGCAGAATGTCCAGATTTTTGCCTCATAATTTTTTGTCTGTTTCTCATAAAATTGTACTTTTTCTGGCAAATCCCTGGCAAGCCATTGAGTACTGATGTCAGAAAATAATGGCAGACATTTCAGCTTTAGAGTTCATATCCTTCAGAAAATTCACAGCAATGCAAAACTTGTTTTTCTATCAACTTCGTAAGCCTGTAAGAGCAGTATTTAACAGGTGCTCCTATTTTTGGGGCTAAGTTCCCCCATTATTTGTGGCTTTGTCCAGAGCACATGGCCTTGTGTGTGTGTGTCCGTGTGTGTCTAAGAGGTAGGAAGTATATCCCTTAACTGTCCAGGTTTTTGCAGAATGTCCAGATTTTCGCCCCATATTTTTGTCTGTTCCTCATAAAAGGATTGAAGTTGCTAAGTAATGACACACATTTCAATTTGACTTCATATCCTTTTGAAACAGATTATAGAAGTGCATACTAACAGAAATCCTGTTATTCTACCAATTTTCTAAGTTCATAAGAACAATACTTATAATCGGTCTCTACTTACTTTAGGTTTTGTTTAGATTTCTTGAGATTCAGATGCATGTGTTAAGAGTGTGAAATGCCCTACTTAGGGTTAGCAGGTGGTTAGTAATTTGCTTAGGCTCAAACCCAGTACTTTGGCTACAGGAAACACGAGCCTCAATTCTTTCTACCCCAACTACCAAGCTGCATTTTTCAAGGAATTTAGTTTCAAGTTCATTTTCAAAAAATTGTTAACTTCAAGGGAAGACAAGTTTACTGCGGCACATGCCAAGTATGTTTACAATGTGCAGCTCTTTTGTTTAGCTAGCAAATGGTATCACCATTGTGGTTATAGAATTTTAAAGCAGCGTTACTAACACAACAGGTAGCATATTTGTATTCTGATGCAGAAGGCTGTGGGTTCTACTCCCACACCATGTAGATGGATTGCTGATACTGTGTTGTATTTCAAGGGGGTGGGATGCTGCAGTCTGAATATGTCCTCCTTTGGATGGAATGCCTGGTAACTTTGAACCGGTTTTCAGTTTTCTATCCATGCAATATTACCAGCTTACCATTTTTTAGTGTAACATAGTAGGCAATTTATTCTTTAAGGACAGCAGGCACTGAATTTGTAGATGAAACACTGAAATATACAGTTATTTGCTAGCAACAAACTTTTCATTAGTTACAGATCTCTTTAAGGTGGAAGTATTCAGGTGGCTTTTACTTCTGCAGAGATTGGGCATAATGACTGATACTGGTGGATTGTAATGACAGAAGTTTGTGTGGCCTTTTATGGTTGAAATGTTCTGAAATAGTCTGTTTTGTCATTATTGGTTTATATGGTTTGTTTCATTGCTTACTGGAAAAATGCTCAAAAGTATAAATTTGAAACAATCTAACAAGTGGTGATGTATTATACAAGGCAAGGGATATAACTTAATAATTAAAACAGTCAGGAAGGGGAAATCCAAGAACTTTTGCATGGTCCTAACAATGTGTGCAAGGGGCTATGATTTGAAAACAGTCCAAAGGTAAACTTCCTCCACCACTAGCCAGATGCATTTTCTTTGAATGTGGGTTTCAATGCTGTTTCAGTGACTGAGTTTGAAAGTCACAGAATTTGTAATGCTAAGTCTATTTTAATTTTGAGACTTTTTCTTTGTTTAGGAAGTGTCTATCAGTGTTTGTACTATAAAATTTGAAGTAAAAGTTTTATATGAAATCCAAATAGCGCAGTCATTGTAGAAGTAAAGCAGTAAACAGTATGCAGACATAGTTTTGAACAGTGTATGGCAACTGGGGAGAAACAGCCAAGTAATGGGACACCACTGCAGTGGCTGCATGGGGGGCTGACCGTGGAAGTGATCCAAACACAATGCATAGATACCCCCATCTTTTTGTTTATAAAAACGCATCGATAATACGCAATACATTCTTTAACATTAATCTGGCGACTGAATGCAGTCTGTGCAGCTCTGCAACAACAAGCGCACCTAGTTTTACTACTGTGCATCCTGAGTTGAAATGCCTTCATAGCTGTTAAGGGACTATACACTTTGATTATAAGTCATGTTCATTTATATTACTATTGTCTGTATTAGTACTGGGTTTCCTGGTACAGTGGATATCAAATGTGTACACACCCCTGTTAAAATACCTGTTTTTTGTGATATAAAAAAAATGAGACCACAATAAATTATTTCAAAACTTTCCCCACCTTTAATGTGACTTATAACTTGTACAATTCAATTGAAAAACAAATCTGATAGGGGAAAAAATATAAAAAAAAAATAAAAAACATACAATACGCTGGTTGCATAAGTGTGCACACCATTAAACTAATACTTTGTTGAAGCACCTTTTGATTTAATTACAGCATTCAGTCTTTTGGGTAGGAGTCTATCAACATGGCACATCTTGATCTGGCAATATTTGCCCACTCTTCCTTGCAAAAGCGCTCCAAATCTGTCTTATTGCAAGGGCATCTCTTGTGCACAGACCTCTTCAGGTCACCCCACATATTTTCTATTGGATTTAGGTCTGGGCAATTCCAAAACTTTAATTTTCTTCTGGTGAAGCCATTATTTTGTTGATTTGGATGTATGCCTGGGGTCATTGTCAAGCTGAAAATTGAAATTCCTTGTCATCATCAGTTTTCTAGCAGACACCTGAAGGTTTTGGGCCAGAAGTGACTGGTATCTGGAACTGTTCATAATTCACTCCACCTTGACTAAAGCCCCAGGTCCAGCTGAAGAATAGCAAACCCAAAGCATGATACTGCCACCACCATGCTTCACCGTGGGGATGTTCTTTTAGTGATGTGACGTGTTGTTTTTGCACCAAACGTACCTTTTGGAATTGTGGCCAAACCGTTCAACCTTGGTCTCATCAGACCAGAACACATTTCCCACATGCTTTTGGGAGAATTGATGTATTTTTGCAAATTTTAGCTGGGCCTGGATGTTTTTCTGTGTAACAAAAAGCTTCCATCTTGCAGCCCTACCCCATAGTACAGATATATGGAGAATACTGGAGATTGTTGTCGCATGTAGCACACAATCAGTAACTGTCAGAAATTCCTGCAGGTCCTTCAGTGTTGCTATAGGTCTCTTGGCAGCCTCCCTGACCAGTTTTCGTCTTGTCTTTTTATCAATTTTGGAGGGATGTCCAGTTCTTTGCAATGTCACTGCTGTCCCATATTTTCTCCACTCTTTGATGACTGTCTTCACTGTGTTCCATGGTACATCCCGTGCTGTGGAAAAATCCACTGGAGGAGTAAATGAAGGAAATACAGTTCGAAATCCAATTGGATAGAGTCACTTTAGAGACTGGCAGACCTATTCTAGTCTCAGAAAAGGACACGAACAATTGATCTGATTTTCTAAATTCCTTAGTCCTGTGAAGGTAGAACCGTAACTGCCTGTGAACATCAAGTTGATGAAATTTGTATTCTGCAGTGTTGGAATGATTAGGGAAGAATACAGGCAGTTCGATAGTTTGGTTCAAATTAGTCTGAGAGCAAACTTTAGGGATAAAGGAAGGATTTGTAAGAAGGGAAACTCTGTCTTTGTGGAAAATCAAATAAGGAGGCTTGATTGAGTGAGTGCGCATGTAACTCTGACACCCGTCCAGCTGACATGATAGCTACTAGAAACAAAGTCTTCCAAGACAGAAACTTCAACAGACACGAATGTGCGGGCTCAAAAGGCGGGGAAGTTAGTTTGGACTGAACGAAATTTAGATCCCAAGGAGGTACAGGTTCCTGAAAGGGAGGTCTCAGCAAAGGTTTTACATAATCTGTGGGACATCAGATTAGGCTCATGTTGTCACAAATGAAAGTTAGATATTGCTGCCAGTTGGACCCTAATTGTGGCAGCAGCTGATCCCTGATGGAAAAGTTCAGAAAAAAATTCTAACATCACAGGGATGGATGCTTTGTAAGGATCTACATTTCTTTTCTTTTACCCAGATAGAAAACCTTCTCCATTTGCTAGTGTATAACTTCCTAATGGAAGGTTTATGTGAAGACGTAAGGATGTGGGTCACAGCAGGTGAAAAATCATGAAGCCTGACTAGGGAGCAGCCACGCTGTCAAGTTGAGGATGTGGAGGCAGGGGTGAAGGGAGCCTGACGTGTGTCAAAAGGTCTGGAACTGGGTCCGGTGTCCATGGATCATCTAGTAGATGAGGCCTGAAAAAGGGGAACCAAATCTGGTGAAGCCACTAAGGAGTGATGAGAATCATTTTGCTTCCCAATAACTTTGCTTTCTGGATCACTTTGGATATGAGCGGAAAGAGAGGGAATGCATAAAGGAGTCCCAGGGGACAATCGTGAACAAGTGCGTCTCTCGGTGACTCCTCCGGAGGGGGGATAAGGGAGAAATAGCTGCTGCATTTGATGTTGATCGGGCTGGCAAAGAGATTGCAGCAAGGCTGTCCCCATTTGCAGAAAATCTGTTCCGCTACTTTGTGATTCAGACACCACTCGCGAGGCATCAATATTGTCCTGCTGAGCTTGTTGGCTATCACATTGGTTGTCGCCGGGATATGCGTTGCTACTAGAAAGCATTGGGAAGATATCGCCCACTTCTAAACATGAAGAGCCTCTTGACAAAGGGGGTAAGAGCTGGTTCCTCCTTGCTTGTTTAGATACCATACCACTGACATATTGTCCGAATGGATTGCTATCGTCCCTAGAGGAAGAAAGTCATGAAGTGCTTGCAATACTAGAAGCACTGCTCTCATCTCTAGGACATTGATATGCAGTTGAGCCTCATGATCTTGCCACGTGCCTTGGACAGTCCTGCCTAGATAATGCCTCCCCCCATCTGTGAGGCATCCGTGGTCACAGTAGCAATGGGTTGTCGAGGGAGGAATGGAGTGCCTGTTGTCAGCTGATCGTGCTGAATCCACCAACGAAGGTTCTTTTTGCATGACTCTTATGAGGATATAGTGAGATAGAGGCAGTTGTTGAAGAGACTACTAGGAAAATACAAGCCATTGAAGAATTTGCATATGCAATCTGGCTAGTGGGACTAGATTTATGGTAGAGGCCATGGTCCCTAAGAGTTTCAGCATTGTCTTTGCATTGACTTTCTGTAGAGGAAGCAAACTGTGAATTTGTTGTCTGAGGTTTTGAATTCTGTCTGCAGGGAGACAAACTAGCATGGCGACTATGTCTATTTCTGCGCCTATAAAAGTCACAAATTGAGAGGGCGATAAGGCAGACTTTTTCCAATTTATTGTAATCCCCAGCTGGGAAAAGAGCTGGATGGTCGAATCTCTGGCTTGTAGGAGAAGGTGGCGGTCAGGAGCCAGTCGTCCAGGTACAGAATCACTTGGAATCCACGAAGTCTCAGGTGAACTGTCACTACCGCCATACATTTGGTGAACACCCTGGAGGCTGTGGTGAGACCAATGGGCAGAGCACGATATTGGTAATGACTGGCTCCCAGCCGGATGCGTAAATGACTCCTCGATGCTCTGTCCATTTTTATATGGTAGTACGCATCCTGGAAGTCTATGGAGCACATTCAATTGTCTTTCCCTAACAGAGGGAGTATAGACTGCAGTGTCACCATCCGGAAATTGGCCTTCTTTACGGATTCATTTAGTTTGCTGAGGTCCAAGATGGGCCTCCAGTCCTCTGTTCGTTTTGGCACTAAAAAGAATCTGGGGTAAGTTCCGAATCCTATCTGGTCTGCGGGGACAGTTTGGATGACTCTCTTTGAAAGCAACTTTTGCACTTCTACAGCTGCTTGATCCCTGTGATTGGGTGGAACATCTGGGAACTTTTTGGGAGTATGGGGTGGAACAGAAAAGGGTATGGAGTATCCTCTGGTGATTATTCTTTGTAACCAACTGTCTTGGGTGATGTTTAGCCAGGCTTCTGGATACAAAGATAAGCGACCACCGACTGGCTCCAAAGAAGCACAGCCGAGCCCCACATCAGGAGCACTGATAGGGATGGCCTCGAAAGGCCACCCTGGTTTTGCAGGCCCCCCCCCCCCTGCCTCTAGGGCGATGTCTACCATTAGCTTCTCCTCCTCTGCCTCTGAAGGAGGAATCACCCTGTGCATCCAGGAAAAATCTCTGGGACTTCTTGAACCACACTTTACCACCTCTCTGACCCTTGGGATATGGTCTAGAAGGGACGGTAAATGTACTCCCATGGCAAAGAGAGTTTTCCCTTCTTGTTCACACCTGGTGAGTGTATCTTTTACCTTAGGTGCTAACAGAGAAGAATCGTCAAAGGGGGCATTGGTAAAGGTAGACTTGAAAGGCTCTACAAAATTACATAAGCGCATCCAGGAGTGTCTCCTAAGGGAAACTTCAGAACCCACTGCCCTGTTCACTCCTTTGGCTGCATAGGAGAACAGCCTCATTGAGGAGTTCACGATGGAATTTAAGGTGGATAACTGAGCAGTCACCTTCTCAGGGACTCCTTCAGTAGATGTACCTCAAAGTGCATCTCATAACTCCTTGAGGAGGTCTCTCTGAAGCCTAGTAAACTGTGTGAGATAGTTCAGTGATCTGAGGGTAAAAGCCGCTGAAGAGAAGATACGCTTCCCATATCTATCCATTGCTCGACACTCCCTGTTCTGCAGATGGACAGATGAAGTCTCGGCTAGCTCCTTCTTTGTGGCCGTCGCCACCACCATGGCATCTACAGGCACGCCCCTGGACAAAAACTCTTTCTCTTTTGGGGCAGAGAGAAATTTGTCGAGTCTTCTAGGGACTGGCTCCACGGCATCAGGAGTTTCCCACACCTTTCGACTAACCAGGTCCAAGAGTTTGTCAAAAGGTGGAGACACCCAAGAGGCTGAAGGTTGAGATGTGAAAGCCTTCAAAGCACACTGACTCCTCATCAGAGGAAGTGACAGTGGGCCAGCCGGCTCTCTGCTTTAGGATCTCTAGAATGTCTACAAAGGAGACATCAGACGATGACTTGGGGGACCCTTCTGACTCCTTGAGGTCAGTGTCTGAGGTGATAGACTCATCTGGGGAGTCTACATGTTTCCTCTTGCATGTCCACTTCCGAGGGAGCTCCTCAAAAGGGTATTCTGGGGAGGTCTCGGAAGACTGGGGGCCACCCAACAGGGGTTGCGGGTTTCTGCTGCCACAAGGGAGAGAGAAGGTGCTGAGACAGAGGTCGGTGCTTGAGGAGGAAAGAGTATCGGTACCCTTGCGCGGAGCTGATGACCAAGACAGCACACTCCTCATCATCTCGAATGCAGATCTCTCCAGCTCTGAATACAGCCCCAGTTCAGAGAAAATGGAGGTAGTCTTCGGCTCCAGAGCAACTGGCTCTGAGATGCATGTAGGGTCCGAGCTCACCCTAGCCGACTTACTGAGAGGGAGACTTGGCACCGAAGAGATTAGGGCCCAAGTGTACTGTCTGGGCCGACCGGTAAGCTTTGGCTCCTAGACACCACGGACAGCACCAAAGGTGCCAGAGACAGCCACAACAAGCGGCGCTGGAATCTCTGGCTCCGAAGGCCTGACTCTGCTCGGAGGAGGTACCACACCAGAGAGAATGGACTCAGATGGCTCCGGAACCGACTGGGTCAGACCCAACAATAATTAGGGCAAAGCAGACGACTTCAAGAGTCAAGCACTACTCTCTCCACATCATCTTCTGACAGGTTCTTGGAGGATCTGGATGACAGGGTAGGCGATCTGGATCTCTGTAAAATGGGAGATCTTAAAGTTGGGGAGACCGACAAAAGATCTCTGAACCAGCTCTGATGCAATTTTTCAGTAGTCGGCTCTGAAAGGCTTGGGGGCAACACGGCAGTGTCAACATCGACCACCTCGACTGGCTCCGAGGACAGTGGAGCCGAGGAGGTAGAAGCTTTATCCAGTTTCAACGTTTTCTGAGGAGGTTCAGATAAAACAGTCAGCACTGGAGAATGTCTCTTGGCCGACTTGACCTTCTCTTTTCTAGATGAATGAGACGTTGAAGATGAAGAAGAGCTTGCTAAGTCTTCTTCGAAGGAAGGCTTTAGGAGACCTTTCAGAATTAACTTGTTATTTCGCTCCTGGAGAACTCTGGAGCTAAAGGAGTTCAGAATGAACAAGTTTCCTGCACGTGAATGGCTCCGAGGCAACAAACGCAATTACATTGACCATCTATTATCGACATCTTTTGGGAGCACTTAAGACATTTTTTAAAACCCGAAGGTCTATGGTCTTTGGACTCTTTAGACATGGCTATAAGAGCTCTATGAACAGTAAGGAGGAGGAGGACAAGGTCCTCTAATTTAAAGTGGCCTCACCCTAAGACAGATACACACCAAACACAATGAGGATTAGGTCCTCTAACTTAAACGGGCCTAGGCCTAATAAACCACACACACACAGAAGAGAAACAACAGAGGACTAGGTCCTCTAACTTACAAGGGCCTAGCCCTGTTATAAAGATTCAAAGTTAAAGCACAGGACTAGATCCTCTAACTTAAACAGACCTAGCTGGAAAGGCAGAAGCTAAGCTGGAAAAAACAGAATCTTAAGCAGCAGGCAAAGTATGAAAGGCAACACTGCACACAATTATTAATCTATAAAAGGAGAGAAACACAAGGTCCTAATACAAACGCAGACCTATGGAAATATAAACTGTATCAGAAAATAGCACACAATATTAATGCATGAACATGTGAAAACAAGGTCCTAACACAAATGCAGACCTACGGAATATTAACTGTATCAGAAAACTAGCACACAGGATACCACACAGAGAACAACCAGGGCCCAACGGCCAACAAGTTCTCAAAACTAAGTAAATAGCAAAAACACTTCTATACACTACCTGTAAGATAACTATCACTAATATTAAGTATAACTAGCTAAGTATATCAAGAAATATCAATAAAATACGAATAAAATATGAATAATAAGGAAAATGTTTTGAACTTAGCCACGGCGAAGCAAGAAGCACTTCTGAACTCATAGATGCGGCAAACGAGATCTGGGGATTGTACTAGTGCACTGTTGGATAGATACCTACCTAGCCACGAGCCAGTTAAGAGACTTTGAGCTTTGTAATCATCCGAGTTGGAGCCGAGGATCGGCTCCGAACCCATATGTAAGAATGAAGGCGAGATAGGACTACAGAACATCAGTCTTTCTGACTTATGGTTGTCATTAAGAAACATTTAACCAGGATTAGCAGACAAAGCTCTCCAAACATTTATCTCCATTTTCTTCTACATATCTGTGTGAGCGAGCCTTTTCCATGGTACTTTACCTAAAAAATAAACAGCAAAATAGACTGAATGTTGAGCATGATTTAAGAATAAACCTGTCCAATACTGAACCTGATATTTTGGACTTGGTGGAAAAGGAACATCATCATCCATTGCACAGTTATCGAAGTAAACATAAATAATTAACATTTTTTTAATTGCAGTGTATTTTGATTTGAAATCCTCTCTATACTGCACCATGTAGAAACGTAAAAACATTTTTGTCAATATTTCAGGAGAAAGTAATCACACAATGACTTTCATGGCAGTAAATCCAAATACTGATCTTTCAGGACTATATATGGACTTTGTATTTAATTGCTATGCATGCTTCAAGTGGCCAGAAGTCATTCCCATGGAATTAACCACCGTTACAAAGACTACTGGAGTCATATATATGTAGTGTTAACAGGTCATGACAGCCAAACTGTCTGCAGTAATGGACCACAGTTTGCCTTTAAACTAAAGAATTCAACACCTTCAAAAACAAATGGTAGCAAGTATTTCACATCTGTTGCTCTTCATCAAGACACAACAGACTAGATTTTGTTAAAATATTCAAGAAAAATATTAAGTCTATGAGTTCTGATCATAAATAATTGTACCAGATAACAGACAATTACCTTTTTGCCCACTGAAATGCAGTTCAAACAAAAGCTAATTTTATGCCAACAGTTTTCCTAAATTAGAACATAGGGTCCTCTCTGTACTTAGTGAAACTTTGTGTGTTATGGCAAGTATAGAGAAAGAATTTACACACAGGAAAAAAAAGTCAGATAGAACATCCAGCTGTGGTCAGACAATGTTGGCTCATAACCATCAGGTGAGCAACTGGCAGTTGACCAAATTGCCTCAAGGTCACTGTCTCTGATACACATACTCAATATGGCAGATGGCACACAAGTGTGACTAGCAGACCAGACTCAGACTGCCCACATAAAGTACGGTTGTGTACACTTACCATAAATGTAGATGTTCGAGTGTATCACTGTTGCAGTCCTTACAAAATGGGTTATCCGGCTCCCGATAGCCCACAGTCAGACAGAATACCAAAGTCCTTGGTATATGACGTCAGCTGCCTTCGGTTTAGGCCTGACGTCAGGAAGTCAGGTACAAAGGAAGGCAGCCGACGCCATTTCCTCAGTTTTTCTTGCCTTAACTGTCAGGAGCCCCCAAAAAAAGGTTAGACCAGGAAAAGAAAAATCCAGCCTGTGCCCTAGGAAAAAAGGGGGATGGAAGGGGGGGCAGGACTGCAACAGTGAATACACTCGAACATCTATATTTACGGTAAGTGTACACAACTGTACTATGTTCATCGTGTTTCACTGTTGCAGTCCTTACAAAATGGGTTGATTCTCAAAGCCCAGAAAAAAAAAAACAAAAGGGAGGAGGAACACCCACTGTTTAAGGGTTGGTAAGGATGCCCTGCAACACTGCAGTGGCAAAACCAGCCCTGGACTTAGAAAACAAAGGTAAATTGTAATGTTTAATGAAAGTGTGGACAGAAGTCCAGGCAGCTGCTTCCAGGATGTCTCTAGTAGGTACACCTCTTAAAAACGCTGCTGAGGTAGGGGCTGCCCTAGTAGAATGGGTCCTAATACCTTGAGGAGGAACCTTGCCATTCTTAAGTACCAAAAGTGAATACAATGAGCAATACACTTAGGAATAGTCTGTTTAGAAATAGCTTTGCCCTGAGCTCCAGGAGCAAAATTGACCGACAACTGATCCGACTTTCGAAAAGGTTTAGTCCTGTCCAGGTAAAATCTAAGCTATGCACATCCAGGGAATGCAGTAACCTTTCCCCTTTATTCTGAGGATTAGGGAAGAATGTAGGCAGGTGGATAGACTGGTTAAGAGTCAAGCTAGAAACCATCTTAGGCATAAAGGAGGGATTAGTTAGAAGAGAAATCCGATCCACATGGAAGACGATAAAAGGCTCTACTGCCATTAAGGCCTGCAGCTCAGAAACTCTTCTAGCTGAAGTAATAGCCAAGAGAAAGGCAGTTTTCCAGGAGAGAAACTTCAGGTCGCTGAAGCAGCTGGTTCAAAAGGAGGCAGAGTGAGTTTCTCAAGTACAAAATTAAGATCCCAAGCAGGAGTAGGTGCCCTTCTGGGAGGCTTTAAATTGCTAGCTCCCCTGAGGAGCTGTTTCATCAAGGGATGAGAGAAAATGGGATGCTCAAAGGAACAATGAGCAGAAATAGCTGAAGCGTGAATCTTGATAGAAGAAAAGGAAAGTCCACCATTAAGCAAGCCTGCCAGATAGTCAAGAATAAGAGGAAGAGTAGGTTGAGAAGGGTCTTCCCCTCTAGTCTGCATCCAAATGGAGAATATTTTCCACTTATCTGCGCAAGACTACCTAGTGCTAGGCCTCCTGGCCTCACGAAGGACCTCAACCACCTGTTGGGAAAGGTTTAAATTATGAGCCAAGTTGCCAAATGCAGAGTCTGAAGATGAGGATGCAGAATTTTTCCCCCCTCCTGAACCAAAAGATCTGGTATCAGGGGAAGATGCCAAGGCTAAGGCTGGGAGAGACTGCGAAGTAGTGGATACCAATGTTGTCTGGGCCAGTCTGGGGCTATGATGATGGCCCTTGGTTTTTCGTCCCTTATCTTTAATAGCACTCTGGGAAGAAAAGGCAGAGAAGGGAATGCATAGATCGAGAGCTGTGTCCCGGGGAAGGACAGAGCACCCACTTTCCAAGCTTTGTTGTGATGATCCCTGGTGCAAAAGTTTGGAAGAAGGTGGTTGGTTGGTGATGAGAAGAGATCCACCTGGGGACAGCCCCAACGCTTAATGATGCAATAGAAGATGGTCTTGTTTAGTTGCCACTTGTGAGGATCCAGGACCTGCCTCCTCAACCGGTCTGCCAAGGTGTTGAGCCTTCCTGGAAGAAACTGAGCTATCAGATGAATGCCCATGGGAGCTGCTATGGACCATAGTATCATGCCTTAGAGTGAGTCCCTCCCTGCTTGCTGATGTACCACATGATTGTGGTGTTGTCTGTCCTGACCAGGAAGAGTACCATGACAGAGAAGATGCTTGAAAGCCATCAAGGCCTGCTGGACCTGCCATCACCTCCTTCAGATTTATGTGCAAATGAACCTGTTGACAGTCCCCTGAATGCATCTGCCCTCTAGATGTGCTCCCCAAGCATTGTCCGAGGCATATGTGGTGAGAGTCTGGCTGGCAGGAGGTGGACAGAAAGACAGGCCTTTGTTCTGTGCACAGGCCGTCACCCACCAAAGGAACTCCATCGGCAGGCAGGGAATCTGAGGAAGTATCAAGCCTAAATCCTGAGTGTGTTGACACCAAAGGTTTTTGAGGTACCACTGTATTTTCCTCATATGCAGTCTGGCATATGGAATCATCAGAATACATGAAGCCATGAATCCTAGGGTTTGCAGGAATTGCCTTGCAGAGAGCTGGGTCATGCTTGTCAAATTTCTGAAGTAATTTGAAAGATCCATTTGTTTCTCTTGAGGGAGGAATACCCATCTGGGCGGCTGTGTTCAGGCTCGCTCCCAGGAATACAATCTCCCTGGTGGGTACCAATTTTGACTTTTTTTCGTTGATGGCGTAGCCCAAAGAGGTGAGAAGGTTTTTTACAAAGTCTAAATCCTTTAGAAGTTGCTCTGGAGAGTTTGCTTGAATAAGACAATCGACCAAGTAAGGGTAAATTTGAATGTTTCTTTGCCTGCAAAAAGCAATGCCTGAAGCCAGGCATTTTGCAAAAACTCTGGGACCAGTAGATAAGCCAAAGGGCAGTGCAGAGAATTGGAAGCGCCTGTTCCCTGCCCTGAAGCAAAAGAACTGCCTGCAGCTTTCCCTTATAGGGATGTGCATTTAAGCTTCTTTGAGATCCAAAGTCACCAGCCAGGAATCCTTGGCCAGCACTGGCAGCAACTACTGAAGAGTGAGCATTTTGAATTTGGGAATCACTAGAAACATGTTTAGAATGGACAAATCCAGAATAGGGTGCCAGGTGCCCGCTTTTTTGGGAACCAGGAAAAGTCTCGAGTATAAACCCTGGCCTATCTGTAGTGCAGGAACTGGCTCTATTGCTCCCAGGTTTAGTAAAGAAGAAACTTGTTTTTCTGCTTCTGCCCTTTGATTTGGGGGGATATCTGGGTATCCTTGGTGGACAGGGAAGGTGTGAAAGGAGAACCTGTAACCTTGGGATACTACTTTGAGCACCCATTTGTCATCTGTGATGGTGAACCAGACATCTGCAAAAATGGCTAACCTTCCCCCCAAAGGAAATCTTGGGCCCACAGAGGCAGGCGGGGAAGGCTGGAGTCATTGGGAATGCTTGCTTTAGGAAGTTTGCTTAGAACTCCCGATTTTGAAGAGGAAGCCTGCCAGTGCTTAGCCTTTTGAGGGGTGGAAGCCTGTCCCCTAGAAGACCTGTAACCACTAGGCCTAGCGTGACTCTCTTTACTAGGTCAGGAAAAGTCCAATTCTTAAGAAGGGTAATGTCTACTAAAACGAGGCAGATGAACTTGCAGAAAGCCGTTAACAGTTTGCATAGATTTGGCGTTATCCTCCAACTTTTTCAACACCTCTTCTGGTTTGCTACCAAAAAGATTGTCCCTGTGCAAAGGCACATCCAGTAATTTAGATTTGACAGGTTCAGAAAGGGGCTGCTACCTGAGCCAAGCATGTCTTCTAACGACATAACCAGTGGCTGCTGCCCTGCAAGAAGCCTCCAAAGTGTTGAAACCACAATGTAAAGAATGTTTAGAGACAAGAGTGGCAGAATTCAATAAATCTTGCATGTCCTTACTCTCCCATCAGGGAAGGAACACCAGCAATTTTATCCTTAATAGCCTCCTAAGTATGCTGCTGATACTTAAGCATATGAAAAAGACAATTAACAGACCTCACAGCCAGGGTGGAAGATGTATAAACCTTTTAATCCCATCTATCCAAGGCCCTAGATTCCCTGGCATAAGGAACAGGATTTTTAGCAACCATGGTTTTAACACCCTTCAGGTCCTGAGAAATAATCTCAGGATCAACAGACAGTAGGATTCTTGAAAAGGAAATGATGAGAATCAGGAACTCTATAATACTGGTCAGGCTATCTGGGAGCAGGAGGAACATAATTAGGAGTCAAAGAATTCTCCATGAAAACATCAACAACTTCTAAAACCGGAGGGATAGCCAAAGGTTTATGCTGTGGCAAATCCAAGAATTCCCTAATCTGTTTCTTAAACTGGGGGTAGTCTTGACTTTCCTATTTGAAATGCTCCCTAAGGGTATTCAGAGTATCTCCAAAATAAAAATCTTCAGGAGGGGAGGCGGAAAGAATGGAGTCTTCTGCATCAGAATCCACAAAACTAGAAACAAGTTGAGAGTTTCCCTTTTCATCAGCAGAGATGCTGGCAACCTCAGAGTCTGGGGCAGACAAAACTTCTGGGGACAATTCCATAGCCCTCTTAGAAGGAGGTGACTGAGAGCCCCTGATAAGGGTCAAGAGATCACTAGCCATTTTAATCATCTGAGACTGAGGCATTTGAGGGGAAGCTGGCGCCTGCTTTGGAGTAGATTTTCGGCTGGAAGACCTTCTAGAAAGCTGGAGGGACCCAGGAGGCCTAGCCACCACAAAAGTCTGAATCAAGGTCGTCAGTCTGGATCTGGTCTCCGGGCGAAGAAAAGATACCTCAGAAGCCAGGGCCTGTTTAGCGGCTCTGGATCCATCAAAGGCAGCGACTGGCAGAAGATCAGAAGACAAAATGGAAGCCTGCGGTATGGAGGACTCAGAAAAGGTCTCCGCAGACGCCTGCTGCTGAACATCCATGGACTGCAGGGGCAAAGAAAGCACCTCATTGACTACCGCTGGGCCAACAACCAACTTAACAGAGATGCCATTGATTAATTTGACCCTAAGCCTCTCGCGGTCCTTATCCTTGCGCTTCTTAGGAACATCTGAAGTCGGGAGACCAGAACACGCCATACCGACGAACGTAGGCCAAACTCCGAAATGCTTAAACAAGATCCTAGCTCTATGGCATATGGTACACAGGTTGAAAGAAGCACAGAGAACACAATTAGGGACGTCGTGCTCAAGGCCCAAAAAAGTAATACAATAGGAGTGAAAATCACGGTGTGGAATCTGTTTTCCACAGGCAAGACAGTTATTAATTTTCTCTGACATTCATTAAAGCAAGAAAAGAGGGTCCCCAACAGGGTACTTATCTGAGGATGTCTTCAACTAAGCAGACAGAATACAAAAAGAAGGTACTCGGCCGACCGGCATGTGTGCAAAATGCTTCTGCTTCGGGGTCCGCGGCAAGAAAGACTGAGGAAATGGCGTCGGCTGCTGTCCTGACGTCAAGCCTAAACTGAAGGCAGCCGACGTCATATACCAAGGACTTTGGTATTCTGGCAGACTGTGGGCTACCGGGAGCTGGATGACCCATTTTGTATGGACTGCAACAGTGAAACACAAACATCTGAAGGTCTAACACTAACTATAAGATAATAAAAACAATGGGAAGCCAGCAGATGATCTAAGTCATCCCATAATGAAGCTGGATGAGCACATCCATATACTAGAAGGATAAACAAATACATTTTTATTCCAGTAAGGATGAAGACAAATGTCATAGCCAGAGTCACATGGCTAACTCCAGATGTCTTCATGAATGACTGACCAGTGGCATGCAGAAAGAAAGACTGATGACCAAATTCCTACTCAAAGATTTGATGATTTACAGGCTGATGGAGTCCCAGGCAGAGTACTCCACATTGGAGGGCAATTTATCTGGTGCGCCTATCCACACCACTACTCTATGTCCAATGGGGCTTCAGAGATGTCATCTTGAACACCTGAGGTGATCCTGCTCAGAAACTAGCCTGTGTTATGCAAAACTGCATGTGAGAGCTAAAAAATGCTCTGAAGTATGACTATCTATATAAAACAAAACAAAAAAAAAAACAAATGGTTTTGTGTTTACACACAGAGAAGTATAGTGTGTTTCTATGTTCATGAGTATTCTTTGCCTCATATAACACGTCACAGGATTTATATTACAATGGATTGTCAAGTGAAATGAGGGAAACATTAGTAAATGAGAACGGTCTGCCAATTTGACTTTGCTAATACAACTAACCACTCAAGTTGCTGTTAATATGGACAATGTTGTTAAAATGGGGTATCAAGAATGAAATGTGAATGAAGGGAAAATGGTGCAACAGCAAATGACGGTCAGTGAAGCAATTAAGGAAGAGAAGACAGCTATTGGTAAAAACAGTATGGAAACTAGTAGTAATCAAGCATATGCTGATGTAGTAGCATGTAACTCCTCTAAAGAGTGGATGTGACTGAATGTGATTCACCAAATTGTATGTTAAAGAAGTGATTTCAAGAAAAGTTTACACTGAATTGTTCAACTTCCATGAATGGAGAATCCTGTGAAACACTGAAGGAGAAAATATTTAAATTAGAAAAAAATGTTGAAGTATAGAAGGTTTCAGCTGGACAATGTTTTCAAGAACTGTTTCCAAGTGAGATAGGTCCGAAATGGACTGATGGTATACAAGTTCCCAAACAGCTTGGCTCAAACTTCTTTGCATTACAACTACATGTAAGTTTGAGAATCACCTTGTGTCATACTGGCTCAGTGCTAAAGGGCAGTCATATTTACCAAGGGTCCAACTCAGGATTTTTACTTTAAGTATGTTATCAGAACTTCAGTGTCTTTTAGCACACTATTATTAACATATGTACAGCTCTTGCATCTGTTTATCACACTGACTATTACAAACATATGCGGCATACACTGTTTATTCATTTATTTGCTTGTTGGTACTATTTACCTGTTAAGTCTGTGGGCTTTTCATTACATACATAAAATGCATCAAAAATGTTTAACACACTAATGGTGAAGCATCTAGTTTTGATTTGGAATAGTTAAAATGTTTTATGAGGTAATAAACAGTATGGTTGTATAATAAGTAAACTCAACATAACAGTCGAGTACAGATGTCTGCATATAATATCCTTATTTTAAAAAAGAGCATCACTCGGGAAATTAAGAAATAATAGTGCGAGATTAAAGCTTTTTTAGATTATACTTTTGTCTGAATGGTGACGCTTTTTTGGAATTTGTTGGAGTATGTATCACTAGGCTAGGTTTCCTTTTTATTCATTCTTGTTAATATTTAATGTAAAGTATGTTTTATATACCTGTAGTTGTTGGAAAAGGCTGCAACTTTTTCTGTGTGGAAAAGTTGCAGATAAAAGTAAAGCAGTGGGAATCATACGTTACTTCATTACTGGCACAATACTGGATACCAGAAATTGTTTTATTTCAGATTTTTATTTCAATGATTATTAAATATCACGGCCATCATGTTGAAGTAATTTAACAAGGCTCTTAGTAAAGCAGGTTTCATTCCCCCTTTAACTGTATGCCACTTCACCTAGCTTCTTACTCATAATATGGATTTGGCTGCATGTTGCATTATTTATTGTTGCAGGGTCTTTCATGTTCAAATATTGCAGAGGACCAGTGGTACACTGGATCTAAGCAGAACTGACAATTCTTGTTAACTGCACATGTAACACTGTATTTAGATTAATTACTAATTTATTTCAAATGGGGGAATTGCCTTGGTTGGTTACTTAGGTTTGTAATTCATAACTAATCTTAAAAATGTGATTTTACAATTAGGTTCAGAGGAGGTATGCTAGCAGTTTGATGTTTCTTATTTTTATTGTCCTGCTGAAATTTACTTTCATAATAGCTAGAACTCTTGGTATACTTTTCAGTACAGCCCAGGTGATTGGAGTTCAGTGATTGGCCATGGAGCCTGATTATGTGTTTTCAACATAACTTAGCAATATTCACAGAAATAATGAAATTAAATATTTGGAAGTGCCTTAATGCACTACTACTTATTCTAGAAATTAACTCAAGTGCATGTTTAGTTCATCAGACAGTTTTAGAAGCTGGAGTCTGCTTCAATCATAATCCTTTACAAATAAATCTAATTTTTGCAATTCAAATACTGCTTTAATATTAATTATTTATTAATATTAACAGAATCCAAAATATAGGGATCCATGAAAATATTTCCTTTAGCAAAAGGAGTCATCCAACTTGCAAAGTTTCAGAACCAGTGCATTTAGTCCATCCTCAATACCTCAGGTTTGTTGCCATACGATTCCCATAAAATAAAGAAAGGGGTAGCTCAAGAATAGGACTCAAACCCAGAATTATAAGTTCCAATAAGAATTCCAACAGGTTTTTCCAGAAGAGTTTAGGTATGGGGATGGATAGGAGGTAAAATGAAAATGGACAACACAAATGCCTAGTTATGGCAAGTACATAACACTTAAATCTGATGTTCTTCTTTTCATTCTTCCTCAACAAAATGGGACAGAGTCCCCAGCTACTGTAATTTTGGGTGGGCCTCACGGAATGATATTTCGGAGAAATGCTGAGCCAAAGGCAGCTTTGCTTCTGGATATTAGATCCAATTTGTAATGAGTATCAGCACTGGACCATATGGTTGCTGCATGAATATCAACAGAAGATCTTGACCAAAAGGCAGATGAAGTGGCCATGGATCTAGATGAGTGGGCTTTAGAAAGAAATGCCTTGTTGAGAATAGATCTAAGAAATGCAATCGGTTATCCATTTAGCCAATGTAATTTTCAAAACTGGATAACCCAGTTGATTTGGTGAAAAAAATGCAAACAGCTGATCTGAGCTTTCTAATTTGTTTCGCTCTGTGTAGATTAAACCATAATTGCCTGTGCATATCCAGAAGACGTGGCTCATATTCTTCTTTGTTTGAAAAATCTGGAAAGAAAACCAGTAAATAAATGTATTGGTTAAGGTTAGACTCAGAATTTACTTTAGGTTTAAAAAAACGGGTTTATTCGTAACGTTACCCTGGCTTTATGGAAAATATAGTCTTTGAAGAAAGAGGCAGGAGTTCAGAAATTCTTTTTGCTGAAGTGATAGCTACTAAAAGGGTGTTTTTTTTCGTGACAGGAATTTTAAATCACTTTTTGCTGAAGGATCAAAGGGTTTCCGAGTCAGACCTTGTAGCACCACAGTCAATCTCAGGGAGGTGAAGGATCCTCAACCTGAGGTCGAAAAAGAAAACTGCCTTTCAGAAAAGCTTTGCATAGCTTGGGAGAAGTCAAGAAATCATTTCTATCTCCCAGATGAAAATTTGAAATGGCTGCCAATTACAGTTTAATTGTAGAGAAACTAGCTTCTTCTTTGAAAAGTGTAGCCAGAAAATCAACAACAGAGACCATGGCAGTAAAAGGGTCGACATTATTTCTCAATGCACAAAAGGAAAATGTTTTCCACTTGCTCTTGTAAACCTTCTTAGTGGAGTCTTTTTGCAAGGATAATAGAATGGTACATCATACTGGGGAAGAAAGCCTGTGCTGTCTTGCTATTATTGGAAATGTAGAAACCATATGGTTAGTTTGAGGGCTGGGATATTGGGATGACTCATCCCTGAGGAGTATGAGAGTAGATCTGGAGTTGGATCCAGAATCCAGGGAGGATGGAGAAGATGAAACCAAAGGAAAGGGAACCATACCTATCAAGGCCAATAAGGGGCAATGAGGTGAGAGCTCTTCAACTGGATTTTCTGTAGGAATTTGGGGATCAAAGGAAGATGGCAATAAGTGTAAAGCAGACCGGATGGCCAAATGTGGACCACAGAATCTCTGTGTGACTCATCCACAGGGGGGGATCAGGGCAAAATAACTACTATACTTGTTGTGGGAGGGGGTACAAAGAGGTCACAGCAAGGTGGGCACCAATGATGGAAAATTTCCACCCCCACTGATTGAGAGATTATTCATGAGGCATCAGAAATGACCTGCTTAGTTTGTCCACTGGTACGCTGTTTTTTTCCCAAAATGTGTGCTGTAACTAGAAAGAGGTTGGTGGGGATTGCCCATTGCCAAACTCTCATAGTCTCTCTGTAGAGAGGGTAAGACCGGGTTCCCTCTCATTTGTTGATGTACCAGACTACAAACACGTTGTCAGTATGAATCAAATCAGTCCCTAGAAGAAGACCATCCTGACATGGCTGCAATGCTAATAGGACTGTTCTCATCTCAAGGATATTGATATGTGAATTGGTGTCTTGAACGGACCACGTGTTTTGGACCATCCTTCCCAAGTTATGCTCCCAAACCCCAATTGGGAGGCGTCCATATTCACTGTGGCCATTGGGGGTGGGGGTAAAACAAAAGGTCGGCTTAGATAAATGTCATCTGACTGAATCCACCACTGAATGTGATGTTTGCAAACTAGAGTAAGCTTGACTGGAAAAGATAGGGGTTGTCAAAGAATAAACCACTGAACAGCTAGAGTCCACTGAAGAACAAGCATATAGTAAAGTGCCAAAGGAAATTGTACTATTGCTGCTGCCACAGACGCCAACACTTGAAAAATGAATCTGGCTGGATGAGATAACCTGAGAGCTTAGTGTGTCTATGTGATGAGTTGACAAAGATGCAATTTGCATTATCATATTCAGATATGTGCCAATAAACTCCAGGCTCTGTACTGGTGTCAGATTTGAACTGGCATAACTGATTGTTATTCCCAGTGAATGACAAATCTGGAGCAAACAGTGCCTGGATTGTTGATGAAGATGCATAGAGGGGGTGGTAAGGAACCAGTCATCTAGACACAGAACCACTCAATCATTTTAGCCTATAGTGAGCCGCCACCATGGCCATGTATTTGGTTTACACACTGGGGGGGTGGTTAGTCCAAAGGGCAGGGCTCTGAATTGGTAATAGGCTCCCAGCCAAAAGTGTAAATATCTTTGGGAGTGTTTGTTTATTCTGATGATATAGTATGCATCCTGAAGATCTACAGAGCACATCCAATCATCCTTGCGAAGAAATGGTAGAATGGACTGGACCATGACCATTCGGAACTTTGATTTTTCACATACTGATTCAGTTTGCTCAGATCAAAAACTGGTCTCAGGAGCCCTTTCTTTTTGGGCGCTAGAAAGAAGTGTGAGTAAGTTCAGAATCCTGTTTGGTCTGGTGAGGCCTCCTGGATGACTTTTGTCTAGCAACTTTTGAATTTCTTGGGCTGCTGCTTTCCTCTGATCGGGAGGAACATTGGGAAGATTCTTTCTTTTGTAGATTGGGGTTGGGATGATTGTATGAAATCACCTCTGGATATTATTTTTAGCACCCATGAATCTTTTGTTATAGTAGCCCAGACATCTGGGTGCAAGAAAAATTGTCCCCAACTACCTCCAGAGGTGGGCAGCACTTCAGGAGCACTGATAGGGTTTATTCGGAAAAGAATCATGGAAACCCTGATTTTGCAGGCCTCCTCTGCCTCTAGGATGACATCTGCTGTTAGAACTGCCTCTGAAGGAGTTGTCCCCACGGAGATCTTGGAAAGGTCCTGGAGATTTACAAAACTACATTTTCTTACTGCCTCTCTGACTTCTAGAGAATATTAATTGAGAGGTAAAACACTTGATTCTCATGACAGACAGGGTCTTTTCTTCTTGTTCATTGCAGGTTAGCATTTTTTTCACAGATGGACAAAACGGAGATGTTCCATCAAAGGCAGTGTTGATGAAAGACGCCTTGAAAGGCTCTGCAAAGTCACATAGTCGCATCCAGGCATGTCTTCTTATGGCAATACCTGAATTGGCACCCCATGAGGTGACTTCGGCTGCATGACAGATCACCCTCATGGTCTCGTTGGAAAGTGAAATGAGTGGCCAGCTAAGAAGATGATCTTTTGAAATCCCCTGCAGACATGGACTCAGAGACAGAATTTTACAGTTCTTTGGTAAAAATCTCTGTAGCCTTCTAATATGTGCCAAACAGTTAAGGGACCTCAAGGGGAATGTCGCTGAGGCAAAGACATGCTTTCCAAATCTGACCAGTGCCCAAGACTCTGTTTGGTGGGTGGACAAATGAGCTCTGTTCTGCTAGCTTTTTTTAGTGGTCACCACCACCACCATAGCATCTACTGGGACTCCTTTGCTCAAGTGGGATTTATCTTTCAGGGGAGCTAGGAATTTGTCAGGTCAGTGCGGTATAGGCTCAAAGGAAACCAACTCCTTCCATGCCCAGTGAGAGACTAAATCAATGAGCTCAACTGCCGGGGGGGAGTCACCCAAGACGAAGATGGGCCAGAACCAAAAGCTTACAAAAATACTGATTCTGCTGGAAGATTATCAGAAGACCAACCACCTTTCTGTCTAAACACCTCCAATGTCAGGAAACATCTTCAGGTGGTGATCTGTTTTTTTTTTTTTTTAAACACCTTTATTGTATTATCACTTGTGACACAGGTAAATTTATACAAAGGTAATCAAACTATATTAGCGAATTAACATTAATAAATATTACACTTCACATATATTGCTATACATCATATAACCTAAGCAACATTACATAAGTTATTCGATTCCTGCCCAGAAGGACCAGGAGAAGCTGTGGGCACCCCACACTGGAGCCAAGACTTCCAGTACTGGAAGATCACAACTCTGACTAGATCCATGCTTGAAGGAAGGAAATGAACCCGAGCTGCCCAGCATAGAGGCTCCAAGGGGCAGTGATGAATCTGATAACATTGGAGAAGATCTGGGACCAACGGATCCGACACAGATGCTTTGGCTCTGGGATCCATTCTGATCCAAAGGAATAGGCGCAGAACTGGTCAGAGATGCTGCTGGAGTTGAGGAAGCAATTCTTTTCAGATCCAACTCCAGGCCTCTTGGAGCTGTCAGATCCTGGGGCTCCAAAACTGAAGGATGGATCCAAGAAGGAGATAGTACTGTTTGAGTAGTGGCCAAAAGACTCATGGATCCAACAGAAGACAGAGCCAACATGACCCCCCCTCTGGATCTGAGCTCTGAGGAACTTTCCCATCATCCTATCCGCATTCGCTGTAGAAAGACTTCTGGAGGACTTGGAGGATTTGGTAAATTGCAGCCTAGAGTGCTTTTTGGGAGTCTACAAAAAGGAAGAACAGAGCCTAGGGGAGACCAGATCTAAAATGAACTTTGGGGAGCGAGCTCTTGGAATTAGACATATTAGGTGCCGGATCCAAGGGCTTGGAATCCAAAACCTGAAATGCAGGGCTTGCTGAAATAATGATCTGATCTGAAGTGCGTACATTCGGGTTTGAGGACATCAAATCAGATATTTTTGCAACTTTCAAAGGCAGTTCTGAGGAAGTCCTGGGGAACTTTGACGGGGAGCACCTTCGATGTTCCAAAGGAATTTCAGAGATTTTACTGGGGGTTTGAGCCTCAGAAGAAGTTGAAGGAGGAAGAAGACACTTCAATATCAGCTTGTATCAGCTAACACCCTTGTGTTAAAAGCAGCACATACAGAGCAGACAGTGTTTAAATGAGCTACTCGAGGACAATATACTCACTCCTCATGGGCATCCAAGTTAGGGATTTTCTGCCCACAAGAAGTGCATGTCTTAAATCCTGTCGACTTGTCAGCCATGACGATTGAAGACAAGTACAATAGAGAAAAAGATACAAGAACAATTTTTTTTTGTTTATTAAAGAAATATTTCAGAAACAAAAGAAGAAATTACCAGCAATGGTAATAAAGAATTACCATGTAACTGAGGGTAGGAAGGGCACAGTAAGGAGGATTGCCAACTATGGTAAAATAAGAGTATACTACAATAAAAATATAGTAACGACTCTGATGCAGAAAAAGAAACTAGAAACTAAGAGGAAGGTTATATTAAAAAGGTTGGAATTTATAATAACAAAGTTAACTTTCACTTATGAAAAAACTTGACAAAAACACTCAAGAGAATGACCCTATACCTGGGCATGATGGCGGCATTGAGGATGGACTTGAGCATTATGGGTAGAGGGAGGAGCTCAAGAGTTGAATCCAAAGTCTAAAGAATCTGGCCGAGTCAGATCCGACAGCAGCATCCACAGCCCACTCACTGAGGAAGAATGAAAAAGGACAACAGATCATATTTTTGGGAAGGCATCCTGTTGATAACAATTTACTAAAATATGAACTTCCATGTAAAAGACATAACAGGTAGAATGAAAGAGATCCTAACAAAGGCATAAAAGAATGCAAGAGAATTTCTGAAGGCCATAAGGGTGGAGGACATGACTAAATTCAGCATCCAACAAAAGCTAACAAACTATACCTATTACTCAAACATGCTAGATGGTCTGGAATAGACAAAATGATTTATGTTCTAGGAAATATATGCAACAGGTAACAGAAGTTAAAACAAGCCCAATAGTTGTATGACCATGCCTACATAACAATAAAAACACAACAAAACATACAAGTAAATAGGAAACCCATTGAAGATTTCATGTGGATTACTTAAGAAATCAGAACACTTTAAATGGATTAGAAAGACACTGGAACAATAGCTGAATCAACGGGGAAATGGAAATTGCACCCCCCCCCCAATATTGTTATTATGGATAAAACAAGAGAATAATATACTGGACAACTTTTAACAACAACGACACTAAATCAACTATTTACATTATTTGCATAGGCCTGAAAAATGTATGAATAGTACAAATATTTTAAGAAAAACAACGTTCAGTGAAGCAAACAAATAAAAATTAAACAGGGTTAAAAATCAGTTCGGAAAGTCTCAATTAGGTTTGAAACCTTTGCCCATGGATTGTTAGTAAAACTCCTCAGATATATTCTAAGTTCTTTAGTTCTATCTTCCTTGTTTATGGTTTCTTCTACTAAGGAGAGAAATTCACCAAGACTCAGAGGTGGGTCCATTTCCTTGTAATACATTTCCTGGCTACTGCGAACATTGTCCATAATAAGTATGAATCTGATTTATTCAAAGAAAAGGTTTCATCAACATTACGAAAAATTAAAGTTTTAGTTAATGTGAAGTTATCTAAAAATAAAGCTGAAAGAAAATCATCAATCTATCTCCAAAAATTCCTTAGTTTAGAGCAATCATAGAAAATATGGGACCAATCTGCATTACATGGTGTTAGACATCTCCAGCAAATTATGTTATTCGATTTTTTGAATTTAGCAATTTTGTCAGGAGTTAAAAATGTTCTCTGTAAATAATTCCAAGTAGATACACTCCAATATTGACCGCAAGAAGTGAATTTTACTGAAGATACAATTTTAGGTTTTTCTGTCTAGAGACACCAATAGGTAGGCCTTTAGTCATTCTGTTCCATTGCTTAATTGTTAAAATGGACCTGCACCTTAACAAAATGGTGTATAATTTGGATACTAAATGGTCAAACTGTTGATCATTAAATACTACTTCAGATATGAAAGTGATTAAGGGAGGGTGATCTAAATATGAAGAGTTCTGAATAATTTTATACTAGTCTTGAGAATAAGCAATTACACTTTGTAGTAATAACCAATTTTGCAATGATAAGTTATAGTCTTTCATAATTTGCTTAAGTTGTAAAGTTTCCAAGTCTTTAATACACTGTTTCCAACAAATACAATTTTTAGTTTCCCATTCATTAAAGATGTTAATTTGAAGTTTATCCAGAAAGTTTTTGCAATTTTAAAGGGATTTATTATGTCAAACCAGGATTTTATATTTGCATTTGAGTATATTATTTTTTCTAAAATTGTTAATAATGTTATTTAGATAGTTTAGTTTCATGGGTTTTGTCACATTATATTGAAAATTGCGAGTAAGAAGAAACAACAGCTTATTGAAGGGATGTTTGGAAGGAATTTTACATGACAGTGAGCTTTCATTCTGGATTATACCAATAGGGAGATCTTTCCAATTTGAGTTCTAATTTGAGTCAATCCAATTTAATGTGCTTTTAAGCAATGATGCTTTGATATATGTTTCCAAGTCAGGGAATCTTAGACGACTACGCAATCCTATTTTTGTTTGGGTACCACAGGAGGTTTAATGAAGTTTTATTCATGAGTTTTATACAATTATTCCCAGGATGGGTGTCTATAGCCAGAATATATACCATTTTTGGAAGGGGAGTCATTTTTAACAATTCCAGTCTATCCTCTATTGAAAAAAGCATATTGTTCCAGCTACTTATGTATATAATTACCTGAGATAGCAAGCTTTTATAATTTGTTTCTCTTGTTTTTTTTCCAAGTTTTTGCATAAGGTTATCCCCAAGTAGTTTAGTATATTAACTTG
Source organism: Protopterus annectens (assembly GCF_019279795.1). Lineage (NCBI taxonomy): Eukaryota > Metazoa > Chordata > Ceratodontiformes > Protopteridae > Protopterus > Protopterus annectens. The sequence goes on along the minus strand of NC_056744.1, from coordinate 1,175,558,601 downwards.
CTCTCCAAATAATGCTTTGGTTAACTAGATGGAATTTCCCTTTGTCATTTTTGCTTATTAAAGTGGAGGCCTGAAATTTGTATGAAAGTTATTTATTATTGCGTCTCGTTCTAATAATTCTTGATTTGACTTAGGTAAGATACGCAGAATATCACCTGCAAGTAGTGCGATTTTAGAAGTGTATTGATTATAAATAGTAATGCCTTTGATTTCCTGATTATTTCTTATTGACAATGCTAATATTTCTATGATAAGGGGAAATAATATTGGGGATAAAGGGCAACATCTCTGGTTATGGGGAAGTGCTGTGAAGTGAAGGGCCTAATTTGACACATGCCAAATTATCTTTATAAACAGCCTTTATCATGGATATGAAAGATACTGGAAATGAGAATGCTTTTAGTGTTTCAAACAAAAAATCCCAGTTTACAGAGTCAAATGCTTTTTTCTATGTCTAGACTCACCAACAAGGCTTCTTCATTTTAAGAATTCTATTAATGTTAATATTCTTTTGATAATATCATAAGTGTGCCTTTTATGAATAAATCCAGTCTGGTGATTATGAACTAAATGTGAAAATGGAACCTTTATTTTGTCTACAAATATAGACAAAGATTTTGTAGTCATTATTTAATAAAGAAATTGATCTATACAATTTACATAGCTGCGAATCTCTGTCAGATTTAAGAAAAGGGGAAATCAAGGAGCATCTCCAAGAGGGGGGGATCAAAATTTTAGTTTGTACTTCAATCAGGGTCTTATGAAATAAAGATATAATTGAATCTGGAAAAAGCGTATAAATCTCTTTTATGGTGCCATCTACGATGAGAGCTTTGTTAGGTTTAAGGTTTTTGATTTTATTTAGAGTTATTCATTTCTCGAGAGTTGTACTAAGATTTTCTGGGATTGCATTCAAATTTAAAGTGATTAATTCTTGGGCTGTAATGTATTTTATATTATCAGAGTTATAATGTTTGGTAAAATGATATCTTAAGGCTTCTAATATATCTACAATATCAGAAACTGTCTTATTAGTACCTTTTAAAATATTTATTGCCTTGGAATGCAATTTTGCTCTTAATGACAAATTGCACATGTGTTTGAGAATAAGAGCGTGAGAGTTTATTTTCATTTTTTCTAGTGCTAAGTTTGTTCTGTGTGCCAAAATATCTAGATATTTCTTGTTTACTGTGTCTATTTCTTTTTTTGCTATTCGAGTTTAATTGTGATGACTTGGATCTTAAGGAGGTTAATTGAGATTGTAGGTGTTGTAGTTCTGATTCCCATTCCTTAAGTTTTTTTCTTATCTCAGACTACAGTTTTACCATAAATATATGCTTTAGAGCATCCCAAACCATAATCATGTTTGTTTCAGAGTTATTACTTGTCTCTAAGAAGTTATTTAATTCTAATAACCATAAAAAGTCTTTTAGTTTGGCAATATAGTCAGGTATTCTAGTAGTAGTATTTAGTTTCATGAAGTCTGTTTGCATATCTAACTTAAGACAATCATGGTCTAATAAAGGACAAGGAAGGAGAGTAAAGGATGTAAACTTTAATTTTAAATCACTGGAGATAAGGACTTTATTCTGGTTTGAGCTTTAAATCTATGATCAGTGTGTGTATAACAGAATGATTTATTTTTAGAGTTATATGTATCGTACAGATTATGAGACTTTATCCATTTCTTAAGAATTTTGGCAGTGGATGTTAGTCTAAGTAGATGACTACTTGTATTAGGAATTATCTAATAAGCAGTTAAAATCACCCCCAAGAATCAGATTCTCTTTTGATATACTATCAATAAGATCGAGATGTTTAGCAGTTGAAGCATCCAGTCCTGAGAACCAGTACAGGTTAGCAAGCATCCAAATTCTATGACTGAATTTTAGGATATTGATAGCTAGTAGTCCCTCGGGTCTTCATGCTTATACAATATTTGAGGGCAGATATTATTTCATAGGATCACCACCCCTCTCCTTTTAGACTTAAATGAAGCATGAGCTAGTATAAGTGTTTGGTTTCCAAACATCCTTTTCTGTATTTTTAAAATGCGTTTCCTGTAGGAATACTATTCGTGGTTTGTTTAAGTTAAGGTATCTCAAAAGGTCTGACCTCTTCTTTGAATTATTGATGCCATTTATATTAAGTGAAGCTAAAGACATAGTGAGTTATAGGAGCAATTTCTCCAATGATCAGTAATAACTAATTTTACTATCTCAAAGCATTCAATGAAAAGTTGAGACTTCCAAACTTTGATTTAAGTGACATGTTTGCAAGAATCATGACTGTGAATATGATGTGAAGTATATTATAATCAGGCCTAAGTGCAGAAACAAACAAAATAATCATATTAAAACATAGAGAAACAAATAATGTATTTTCCCAATACAAACATGGAATTAAAAAAAAAACTCCCAGTTTGAAAGACGAGATAAAATCAATCAAACTGCTTTCCCAAACCATCATGAACATACCTATCAGCTCTAACATGTACTAGCAAAGAGACTTGTGCTGTAAACATACAATTGATTGAACAGTTTCCACTAAGTTATTAAAATGTAGTGAGGAAAAAGGAGAAACGCACATATGTTAGTATCTTAAGTTACATATGTAATACTGGATGCTGAGGTTCCTATCTTTGACGTGAATTATTATATGATCAAATGATTTTAAAACAAGTACAAACTCTAATAGTTAGAGTCAATAAAAATTAATATTTTAATTACGTTATCCAAAAATTAACAGGTAAAAAAGAAGTCGGGCTCCCCTTTTATAATATATATATACATTTCAAAAGACTGGTGCACATATATTAGAAAGTATTGTGAACAAGAGTAATGGCCATCAAAGGAGCCTATAGCCTGAGTGTATGTCAATCCAACTGAAAGTCTCTCACTTTGTATTTAAAAACATGTTAATTAACCAACAACTTGTGTAAAAATCTTTGGGACAGTGTAATACGTATATAAAAAATGCATATATGATTGCTTGAGCATAGTTAATCAAACTCTAATCTTTTGTTCATCTATATTGTTCTAAGCAAGTAAAAGCTGGATATAAGTGTAAAAGCTCCCAAAGATTCCTCAGGTTAACACTAAGGGACTTCACAGTTACCTCAGTGAAATATATTAAATTACATTTTGTTAAGATGAATAGATACTATTGGACTGCATTTATTTTTATAGGATTAAAATTCTGAATACATCGTTATCTACATTACTTGTAACAAGTAGTAGTGAATGATCAAATCAAAGAGAAAGTGAGATGACTACATTAAAATGTGGTTAATGCTGACTGTTCAACTCTGCAAAAATACAACTTCATATAGGCTATTCTGGTAATGGTAATGCAGCATCATATAGCTATTAACCATTGTTAAGTAAAGGTTAGTGATGATTATTACATTTCCTGTATTATTAAAACAAACTTCTTTACATCACACAGTATTTCATCTTACTGTTCAGATGCAGAAAACCTATTGCGTGTTATATTCTAACCATTCATCCTGCATCTTATGGGTTCATAGGTAGGTACTAGGCAATCTGCCCTAGGGCATTTATAAGCCTAGCCAGAATGTGCTGGCTTTCGCCTCCCTTTTAGACTAGATTCCAGAGCCTCTGTCCAGCAGGGCCATAGAAGTGATCCCAGGAGTAAATTTACGATTTCCCATCCACTCATCAAGATTTCTCTCGAAGAGGGTCAGCGAGGGGCTCTGCCTAACATGGACTGGGATTTTATTCCAGAGCGAGGGAAGCCTTTGGGATATGAATCTATTCCTCCAGCATGTCCTATTTATTGTTGTGCTAAGGTTTAAATCCCTGGAGCGTGTAGCTCTAATGGATTTGGTTTTCTTGAGGTGGGGCATGTCCAACAATTCCGGGTTAGACATGGCCTTGTACGTCAGGCAGAGATCGCCTCTGAGTAGGCGGTAAGTGACTGAGTAGAGCTGGAGTTTCTTTAGTCGAGCTGCATAGGGCATCTGTTTGAGGCCCACGATCCTCTTGGTGAGGTATTTTTGAGGTCTCTCCAGCTGTTGCAGGTGTCTGGTAAGGTACATCCCAAATGGGGCATTGTACTCAATTATGGGCCTGATGAGCGATGAGTAGAGGGGCACAATGACCTCTCTAGATCTAGATGTGAACACTTTTGTGATTAGGTGAGCTATATAGAAGGTTTTTCTAACCACTTTGGCAATGTGATTGTCAAAGGAGAGGTTACTATCTACTTGGGTCCCCAGATCCCTAATTACTTCTTCCGTACTTAGTGGATTACCTCCTATGTGGTAGTTTGTGGGCACTTTGTTTTTCCCAAAGGGGATGACTATGCACTTTTTGGCATTTAGCTTGAGGCCATGGTTCTGACACCAGGTATCCGTCTCCGTAAGGCCCTTCTGGAGGATGCTTGTGTCAGCCGGTGAGTCGATTATGGCTCACAGTTTGCAATCATCTGTGAACTTGGTAAGCCACAGTCCTCCCGTGTTTGCCTGTACCTAGGAGAAGTATATACCGAATAAGAGGGGTCCCAGGACTGAGCCCTGTGGGATGCCACTTGTAAATGGTTTAGAGTCGGACATGGCACCCGCGACTCTGACCATGTGAGTTCTATCCCTGAGCCAGTTTGTAACCCATCTTGTGACATATGGGTTAATATTTAAGCTGGTAAGCTTATTTATGATGCCAGAGTGGGGTATTGTGTCGAAAGCTTTTGCGAGGTCCAGGTAGGCTGTGTGGACTACCTTTCCCTCATCTATGGCTTTGGTTACTATTTCGAAGAAGTCAACTAGGTTTAAGAGGCAAGATCTGCCTTTAACAAAGCCGAATTGGGTAGGGTCCAGTGTTTGGAGGTTCCCAATGTCTTTGTTTATGAGATCCATGATGATGCGCTCCACAGCCTTGCAGACCAGGCCAGTCAGGCTTATAGGGCGATAATTCCCGGGATCCGTTGTGGCGCCACCTTTGTGGAGTGGGATCACTGTTGCTGTACGCCATTCTTTGGGAACATAACCTGTGGTAAGGCTGAGTTGGAACAGTGAATTCATGTGAGGGTTTCGTTCATTTTGGAGCTCGTGTAAGATGCAGCCCAGGATACCATCCGGTCCCATTGATGCTGTGTTTTTTTACCTTGGAGAGGGCTGCTTTCACCTGTGTGTCTGTGATGTCTAGGGGACTGCATTCTTCTGGGATAGACACTGGCCCTTTTGGGGGGGAAGGGGGGTAAAGTCTGCACTGAACCTGTCCGCCAGGATGTTGTCAATGTCAGTGGGTTCAGTGTATTTTGTGCCATTTTGCACCAGCTCAGAGCAGATCTGAGAGTTGCCACCCAGATTCTTGATGTACCTAAAGAACGCCTTGTGATTATCTTTAGAGTCTTTGGCGATTTTTCTTTCAAAGCTAGCCTTTGATGATTTTATGAGGGATCGAAGTTTCTTGCTAGTACTGATCAGGGATGCCTTCCCTTTTTGGGATTTTTGCCTTATCATGTAATAGTTTCCTCCTCCTGTTGTATAGCTCATTTATGGCCGGGGTCCACCAGACTGGTCTCCTGTTTTTGGAGGAGTGAGTCTTAGTTTTACTTGGGATGGCACGATCCATGCATTCCTGTATTTATCTATTTATTATTTCTTTTACTTCTGCAAGGTCTTCTTAACTTGCTCTTCTTTTCTGAACAATCTCAGTTGGAGTGTAGCCACTTTAGATATTTTATATATAACAGAGAAATTCCAACAAACTTTGTAATAGAGATGCAAGTTATATGTTCATTAAGAAAAGGAACGTCATCATTAACTAGGTTGTATTGATGTAAAAATGCTTGCAATTTTAAAGTTTACCACCAGAAGTCAACTCATTTTTTTAATCTATGTTAAATCTAGTTGTTTACACCTTTTATTCACTTCATAAAAGACCGATGATTCTTAGTTTTTCTTGCTCAAGATTCTTACAGTTATAAAAGCTTCTATATAGCCAAAATCTGCCAACATGACTTGATCTGAGGCCACTATCTTAATGCAGCTATCTATAGTATCATAATCACATTTAACTGTGTGCTTATTCACCCTAAGAGCTGTCAGCAAAAGATTCTGAGAAGTCCTGTTTGACAGCGACATCCAGGACCATCTCACACATGTTCTTGTCTTTATAGTAATGAAGCATGTGATTTTTTTATGTAACTGCCTTAATGTCTATAATTAGCAGGGCTACAACATATTTTTGTATAAACTGCCTTAATATCTACAATTAGCAGAACTATAACACCTAGTCAAAATGTTATAGGATGGCACCCATATAGACCCTCTAGTCTTAAGCAGCAATATGAAAAAGCTGTTAACCAGGTTCTGCTGTACAATTACTCTGTACTTGTCTTCAGTCTAACAGAACTTCCTTGGCACTGAATCTTCAGGGTACAGTTATAACAAAATGTTCTCAAAAGCTTGCACAGTTTGCTGTCTTCAAGTATTACATAATCAGGAAACACTACTAGAGACTTTAAATTGTGTGCATACTTATGTTTCTAAGTCTGGACTGATTCAGGCTTATACTTGTTTCTGTCAGCTTTAGTTTAAATTAGTAATGATATTAACTGTCATCTTCCAATTTCTAAACATCGGCTTGAAAATAGTAACTTTTTATATAACTAAAAGAATCTAACTTACTTAAATGCAGCAGTCTGAGTGTTTTCAGTTTTACTTAGGAAGTTTGAAGCTAAGTGTGCATCCCCAATACTGTTCCCTAAACCTCTTGTAGTATGCAACTTAGTAGAATGGACCAACAGCTTCCAGAAGCCTTAGGGAAGACAAGGCAGTTTAAAAACAGCTCAAGGGTCATCTCGCGGTAAGAAAAAGCTTCACCTCAAATTTAAACAACATGCTTTGAATAACAAACGGCTTAGTGAGGTACAAAAGGGAAAAATGAAGCTAAAAATGGCGCCATATCTACTAGTGGATGTTTGCCAATTGTACATAGTATAACAGATACTCTAACATTTTTTGTTGTGTCTTTCGGCTTTTCCCGGTTTGGGGTCGCCACAGCGGAACTCCGGTCCGCTAATGATTGGCAGTAGATTTTTACGTGCTGGCTTGCCGGGCCTAAAGCACAACCTTCAAAGAAGGTACGCCCATTCACGCATGTCGCCACACAGAGGACGTTCTGAGAATCGAACGGGCAACGTCTAACTGTGAGGCGACAACGCTACCGCAGCACCACCGCAGTGCATTTAAGGTTAAATAAATGAAAAAAAAAAAAAACAGATTATCTAATATTAAATTATTGTGATACTTCATATTATGGAGTTGGTTAAACAAGCTGCATTAGTATTTTAATAAAGATTTATACATGTATGCAGCATGGAGCCCTCCCCCCATCTCACTTAAAGCAGCTGCACACATCAGATTTACTAACAGTGCTTTATTTGGAAATCAACTCAGTTTTGTTTTTGCTTTCGTTTGGGCTATAAATTATATGCAATGAGATTAAACTTTTTTAAGCATATCTCCTTGATATTGCTGTAAGTTACCTATTTGCTCTGTGTGTTAAATGATATTTAAACAGCATTAATTACCACAATAGTGCAGTAAGTATGAATTAAGAGACATTAATGACTAACAAAAACAAACAAAAAAGAACAAGATTTGATTATTTATTTATCAGTTGATTCTTTGAGAGATGAATTTTTTGTGGTAGCTGAAGTCTCAGTTTTTTTCTTCTTTTTGACATCATTCCATGTATTTTTCTCAGGTGCTCTCTTTAAAGAAGACAGGGAAAAGTCCATATCCTCTGGGATGGTTGTTAGGTTACTGTTTGTTATAAAGGAGACAGCTTTATCCAGATTATTAAAAATTCTTGTACCAGTAGAAAGGTGCATCTTGATTTTGCTGGATACAATATTTGGGCTCTGATGCTGTTTTGTTTTAGATGTTTAACTAGTGGCCAACATTTCTTCCTAATTTCTAGAATTCTCGCAGAGTAGTCATTGTCAAATCTGATGGGGTGTTGGTTAAATTTTTCGGCTCTGATGCTGTTTTGCTTTAGATGTTTAACCAGTGGCCAACATTTCTTCCTCATTTCTAGAATTCTCGCAGAGTAGTCACTATCAAATCTGATGGCGTGTTGGTTAAATTTTTGGGCTCTGATGCTGTTTTGCTTTAGATGTTTAACCAGTGGCCAACATTTCTTCCTCATTTCTAGAATTCTCGCAGAGTAGTCATTATCAAATCTGATGGGGTGTTGGTTAAATTTTTGGGCTCTGATGCTGTTTTGCTTTAGATGTTTAACCAGTGGCCAACATTTCTTCCTCATTTCTAGAATTCTCGCAGAGTAGTCACTATCAAATCTGATGGGGTGTTGGTTAAACTTTAATGGGGCTTTCCTCCAAGCTGTTTTTAACACTAGTTCCTTATCAAGGTAGGAGAGGAATTTTACAGTTGATGTCAGTGTTGCTGTGGGGGATGTGGGCACTGGTTTACCAACTGCCCTATGAGCTCTTTCTATACGAAATGAGAGCCCTTCTTGTAAGTATAACATTTTGGGAATCCAATTATTCAAGATTAAAATCATGTTCTCACCTTCTGTTTTCTCTGGTACTCCAAAAATTTGAATATTGCATCTTCTCTCCCAATTTTCAAGGTCATCAATTTTATTCATTAGCCCTGTGTTTTATTTGAGAAGAAAGTCTATGCATAGTTCATTCTCCTTTAATCTTCTATCGGAGTCGGTTATGGTGGTCTACATGTCCAGTATTTTATTTTGTTGTTGAAAAGGTCTCTAAAACTTCAGTTTGTTTAGAACTATTTTCACTTAAATTCTCCAGCTTTTGTTGGAAGTCATCCATCTTCAGTGACAGTGACTGTAAAGTGGAAGACACCAGTTGTAGTTCTTTCCTCAGTGCAGCATCAGATTGTGAAGACTTGGAGCTGATCATTTTCCTTCAAGTTTAGTCTCAAGTAATTTGACAGGAATTGTTTGGAATAAAAACTTCAAAGCTTGTAAAGTTAAAGTTTAGATTATTAACTAAATTTTATAAAATTTATATATATATATAAAATTTATATATATATATATATATTATATATATATATAAAATTTATATATATATATATATATTATATATATATATATTACATATATACACACACACACACATATATATATATATATATATATATATATATATATATATATATATATATATATATACATATATTAGTCTAATTCCTGTCTATTATATTAACTTTATTGAGCTCAGAAAACGTGCTGTGCTTAGCTGGCCATCTAGGCTCTGCCAAAATTGGAGCTTTTGACAGATCAAATTAAAAGATGCTTTCAGGAAAGAGAGAAAGCAGGAAGGCAAATCAGAGACACACTATGGGATAAAATAAGGGAGATGTAACAAAAATAAAACTAGATTAACAGAACAGAAGAAAATATAGCAGCAAACATTACTAAAATAAATGCAGAACATGACACTAAAAGGAATATATTCTACCAATAATCCATAAGGTACAAGCGTCCTAACAAGTAAACTAAGAATGCAAAAAGCAGAGAGGAATATTTACCAAATGAGGTCAGAGCAAAAGGGGAGAATGGTATACAAATTGGGAGAAATAATACATAGGATTAGAGACTATTTAACATTACATGAAACAGGAATCAATAGCAATGAAACACAGATAAAGGATTATCATAAAAATAACCTAATACCCAAATTAACAGAAAAGCAGAGGAAAGGGGAAGCGAAAAAAATACACAACGGGGGGGGGCGTTAATAGAAATGCAAAAAAACAAGTCACGAAGAACAGGATGGTATCCCTATTGAGATATGAGAGTAGGTGGAGAGAAATTGCTACAAAGCTGGATAAAAATAATGGATGTCAAAATACGCACCAAGAACATTCCAAGGAGTTGAAAAAAATGTCCACGCATAAGGAAAGAAGAAACCCTTAGCGACCAGGTTCATAAAGGCCAATAACTATTTTAAGCCATGATTATTTTCATCAGATTTGAAAGTATGGTCATAAAAATGTCTAATACCATACCAACACAATTTCAGTTACAAACATTATAAATTACAAATCACGCTGACAACTGTACCTGCAAACATACATCACATATAAGTTGTCAGTCAGACATTACATAGCTCATTCAAATCCTGACTTTTATTAAACTTCGTTCCTCCTCTGCATGTATTGATCCCACAATTCCCATTTTTTTTTCCTGTGTAATTTGCTCCTACCCTTTTCTAAGGATCCTAATTCTGGTTGTTTTCTCTCTGCTACTATCTTTGCTACTTCTAGTAAAGTTAGTTTAGACTTTGATTTCCATTTTCTAATAATTGTTTTTTGGCAGCCACCATAATTACTCACCAAGGCCTTACTATGCATAGGCAATTCTGATTCTGTACAACAGCTCAAAAAAAAAATATTTTCCTTAGTTACACCAATCTGCTCACCCAGTACCTCTGACAGATTGGGAATCTTCAAAGTCTGCCAATTCATTAACTTGATGAAAATAATGTTGATCAAGTTAGAAACAGAAAGAGTGACAGAATGAAGACATATCTATTTGAACGGTTAAAATAGAAACATTTCTCACATTGTTAGCTAGACCTGCTCCAAACTACACATATATGTTTGACAGCTCAGGTGAAGATAATGGCCAGACTATGAGGAATTCGGGTTGACAAGGGGAACTAGAAAGGGACATCCTTTGTGCCCATTACTATTTGCCATATACTTAGAGCCTCTGGCAACAGAAATAAGGTGTTCAGAAATTTAAGGTCTCAGATGGGGAATAAGGAATTAAAAACACCAGATTATGCAGACGATGTATTAGTAACTTTGACAAAACTAGGGAACAAAAATCTAAGCAAATTTCTAGACACTCATCAAATTTGGAAGAATATCTGGATACAAAATAAATATAGAAAAAAAACAAAAAATTAGGACAAATATTAGTAACAGACTGGTTGCAGGAAGACTTTCTGCAAACAGAAATAACAGACAAGTTATACTGTCTTTAATCTAAAAATCCCAAATATTTTAAAAACGCTAGGGAAGGAGCATAAAATAAAGTTTTCATGGATTTAAAGCAAATTTACAAATGTGGAGAAATTTGAACTTAGAATTAAATTACAGGATACAGGTTTTAAACTGGCATGCATTTCCTCATGTCATATATCTAGGGCAAGTATTCTGGACCCAGATACAGGAAAAGGACTTAATGACACTCAGACTGGATTGGGATAGTTATATGGCTGGTGGGCAAACAAAGGTAAGCATGAGAAAAAATGACACCTGAAAAACATGGGAGGATTGGCAGAACCGGATCTAAACAGTTGGCAAGACAGATGCCATATTACACCAACTGTCAAAATGCTGACTATAAAGGGAGATGGAAGGACATGCAACAGGAAAAAAAAAAAGAGGACTTCAACAGAAAGTCATGACAGCTGCATTCTGGGAGGTGATCCTCAGAAGGTAATGTCCCCAATATTAGAAACCCTGAAAACTGTAGTTAAGGAGGAGGTTAGACAGAAGGAAATAAAATGTTGGACTGTAGATATGCTTCCAAGGAAGGAAGACTGGAGGACAAAGCATCAGCCAGCTTATCTAGAAAACGGAGCAAAAAGAGCCTTCCTAAATTTTGGGAACTAACTGAAAATCAGAGACTCTTAAGGTGGGACGAGGTTGTGAACAAACACAGGATCCCTAAGAAAGTAAGAGGTCTGTACAATACACGACGAAGGGAAATTAAGTGAACTTACTGGGCAAAGGTGAAGGAAAACTAACCAGTCCTGGCACACTGGATACTGCAGAAGAGATCAGGAAAAGAGCAAAAAAAACCCGGAAAACTATACTATCTGTATGGAAAGTTATTGAGAGAATGTACAAAGCAAGTCAGAGAGTTAAAACAGAGCTGAGAAAGTCACTGTAACATAGAAGTAATTACAGAACAGTGGGGAAAAATAAGAAGTTATGTCTTACCATAACGTTCCATGTTAGTTGTCTTCTTCTTGCCTTCTTTCTTGCTGGATGGGTTCGGAGCCGATCCTCGGCTCCGACTCGGCCTATACTATAGCTCGAGAGCTATTTTTACCGGCTCGAGGCAGCCCTATATCCCACAATACCATGCGCTAACTCCCCAGATCTCGTTTGGAAGCTAAGACATAGTATAAATAATAATATTATAATAATAATATTATAATCCTCTTTTTACGAGAAAAGATTACCTGCTAGTAACACTAAGGATACAAGGAAAAAGACGCAACATATTGTATCTCCAGAAATGGAAGGACTCAGAACCACGAGTCTATCCAGGCTAGGGGACAGGAGGGAGGGACGCAAGAAAGAAGGCGAGAAGAAGACAACTAACATAGAACGTTATGGTAAGACATAACTTCTTAATGTTAAGTTGTCATTCTCGCCTTCATTCTTGCTGGATGGGACAGAGTCCCTAGCATCTTAGTCCTGGGTGGCTCAATGAAACAGACTCCTGAGTACAGTGGAACCAAAATCAGCTCTATTTCTGGAGGCTAAATCAAGCTTGTAATGGGCAATAAAGGTATGTTTGGAAGCCCATGTAGCTGCTGCACAAATGGCATCTAGTGGTAACCTTGCTTGAAAAGCCGTTGAAGTTGATAGTGCCCTGGTTGAATGAGCCTTAGGCCTAGAGGGAAGTTGCCTGTGTCTCAACTCATAGACCAAGGTAATAATAGATGTCAGCCATCTGGAAAGAGTAACCTTCGATACCGGAAGCCCTTTCTTGCCTGCAGCATAAAAGAGAAAGAGCTGGTCTGACTTTCTGAATTGTTTTGTCCTGTCTAGGTAATACCGTAATTGGCGATGAACATCTAATGAATGTAATTTTTGTTCAGCCCTGTCGGTATAGTCTGGGAAAAAGAAGGGTAAATCAATGAAGTGGTTTAGATTTGCTTCCGATAACACTTTTGGTAGGAAGGAAGGGTTTGTTCTGAGAGTTACCCTGTCTTTATAAAAAAACAAATAAGGAGGACGGACAGACAAGGCTTGAAGTTCCGATACCCTTCTGGCAGATGTTATAGCTACTAAAAACAGCGTTTTCCAAGAAAGAAGTTTGAGGGAGCAAGAAGCTGCAGGTTCAAAAGGGGGCAGAATTAATGAGGTTAGAACTAAATTCAAATCCCATTGTGGGGGTGGATCTTTGACTGGAGGTCTGAGCAAAAAGATGCCCTTGAGAAAGACTTTACAGAGTTTGTGGGACATAATATTTGCTTCTGAGAGTCCAACATGAAAATTAGCAATGGCCGCTAATTGTACCCTGATAGTGGCTGATGATGACCCTGAATGAAAAAGCTCCGCCAGAAAGTCCAGAACCTCATGAATGGGTGCATGGAAAGGATCTAAGGACCTAGTTTGTGCCCAGTGTGAAAAACGCTTCCATTTACTCGCATAAGTCTTCCTAGTATTGGACTTATGGGAGGCCAGAATGATATCACGAACAGGAGGAGAAATAAGTGGAAGCCTGGCTATGGCTGGAAGTGGAGCAACCAAGCTGTGAGGTTGATGGAATGTAGAGACTGATGCAGCTTGCCCGTGAGGTGGGTCAACAGATCTGGAAGGGGTTCCAGATGCCAAGGCTGTTCCAGTAGGTATTTGTGCAGGAACGGGAACCAAACTTGTCGAGGCCAAAACGGGGCAATGAGGATCATTTTGGATCTCAATGCGGTTGCTTTCTGAATTAATTGCGGGATCAATGGAAAAGGAGGAAAGGCATAAAGAAGACCCCGGGGCCAAACGTGAACAAGAGCGTCTCTGAGGGGTTGGCTTGGCAGAGGAAAGAGTGTGGAGAAGTCGAGGCACTTGCTGTTTTGGGGAGTTGCGAAAAGGTCGCAGCAAGGCTGGCCCCACTTCCGAAAAATTCCGTCTGCTACCGCTTGATTCAGAGACCACTCGTGAGGCATGAGAATAGTTCTGCTCAATCTGTCTGCTATGACGTTGGACTTCCCGGGGATGTGCGTTGCTATCAGAAACCGTTGAGATGAAATCGCCCATTGCCAAAGTCTGAGTGCTTCTCGACAGAGGGGATAGGACCTTGTTCCGCCCTGCTTGTTTATGTACCACACCACAGACATATTGTCCATTTGAACTGCTATAGTCCCCGTGGGAAGAGAGCTCTGAAGGGCTTGCAACGTCAAAAGCACCACCCTCATCTCCAGGACATTTATGTGCAGGTGGCATTCTGACCGTTGCCAAGTGCCCTGGACCGTCCTGCCCTGATAATGCCCGCCCACCCCCCCACCCGATTAGGGAGGCACCCGTTGTGACAGTGGCAACTGGAGGGGGGAGAACAAAGGGTCTGCCCTGAAAAAGCTGAGGGGAAACCATCCACCAGGAGAGATGTTTCTTGCAAGATGGGGTTATCAAAATGTTGTGGGTCATTGGTAGCTGTTGAAAGGACCACTGAGAAAACAGCATCCACTGAAGGAGCCTCATGTGGAAGCGGGCTAATGGAAGTAGAAGAATCGCCGCTGCCATGAGGCCCAACACTTTCAATACTAGCTTGACCTGGACTTTGTTGGTCTGAAACAGGGGCTGAACATTCTGCCTTATGTCTGTCACTCTCTGAGGAGGTAATGTTGCAGACATTTCTGTGGTGTTTAATACGGCGCCTATAAAGTTTATACATTGACAAGGCGACAAGGAGGACTTTGCAAAATTTATAGAAATACCCAGACTGTTGCAAAGTTGAATAGTGTAATCCCTGGCCATTATGAGATCCTGTTTGGTGGTAGCGGAAATGAGCCAGTCGTCTAAGTATGGAAACACCTGGAATCCTTTCTGTCTCAGGTGAGCCGTGACCACTGCCAAACATTTGGTGAACACCCGGGGGGCTGTGGTGAGACCAAAGGGCAGGGCTCTGAATTGAAAATGACTGACTCCGAGCCGGAAGCGGAGAAACCTCCTGGAGCGCCTGTGTATCTTTATATGGCAGTACGCGTCCTGGAAGTCTAACGAGCACATCCAGTTGTCTCTGCCCAAAAAGGGTAGAATGGACTGCAGTGTTACCATCCGAAATTTTGTCTTTAGTACAGAGTTGTTTAACCTGCTGAGGTCCAAAATGGGTCTCCATTCTCCTGTCTTTTTTGGTACCAAAAAGAATCTGGAGTAAATTCCGGATCCTAGCTGATCTGCTGGGACTGCCTGGATGACTCTTTTTTTCTAACAGCTTTTTTATTTCTAGCTGAGTCTGACCCCTTTGTGCGGGTGGTACGTCTGGTAGGGGTTTTGGCGGTTGTACCGGAGGGAAAGTGAAAGGGATTTTGTAACCCTCAGATATGATCTTTTGTACCCATGTGTCTTGTGAGAGGGATTGCCAGGCTTCCGGGTACAGAGATAATCTTCCCCCGACTGCCTCCGAAGGCGGACAGTCGGGCAGCTTCTCAGGGATGCTGAAAGGGTTGGTCAGGAAAGGATTCCCTAGAGCCCTGGTTCTGAGGACCCCCTCTGCCCCTAGGGCGGCATCTGTTATTATTTCCCCCTCTGCCTCTAGGGGGAAATTCACCACGTGCGGCAGGCGCGACTCCCTGAGGTTTGCGGAACCGCATCTTTCCTCCCTTCTGTCCCTTAGGATAAGGTCTAGAAGGCATGGAAAAACGGACTCCCACGGCAGAGAGAGTCTTACCATCTTGCTCGCATCTGGTGAGGGTATTCTTCACCTGAGGTCCGAACAATTCCGAACCGTCAAAGGGGGTGTTGGTGAAGGACGCCTTGAAGGGATCGGCAAAGTTACAGAGTCGCATCCAAGCGTGACGTCTCAACGCAACGCCTGTGCCAGCGGCCCTACTCACTCCATCGGCTGCATAAGAGATAAGCCGCATGGAGGAGTTAACAATGGAGTTCAGGGTAGCCAGCTGAGAATTTATTTTGTCCTTAAACCCCGGAGCAGAAGGATCCTGTACCGTTTCACCCAGCTCTGAGCAAATCTCTCTGAAGGCGGGTGAAATGACAAATAGTTCAGCGATCGCACAGAAAAGGTCGCTGAAGCAAAGGTCCACTTGCCGTACCTGTCCATGGTCCTGGACTCTTTGTTAGGAGGATGAACAGATACAGAAGGATCAGCCAATTCCTTCCTAGTGGCTGCTGCTACCACCATAGCATCAACTGAAACACCTTTGGTGAGAAAGGATTTGTCATCTGGTGCAGAAATAAATTTAGAAGGCCTCCTAGGGGTAGGTTCCATTGAATCAGGAGCTGCCCACGCCTTTCTAGCCACTACCTCCATTAGTGGGTTGAAAGGGGGAGACACCCACAGGAGGTGGAAGGGCGAGACCCAAAGGCGTCAAGGTAAACCGACTCGTCCTCGGAAGTTTTGAGAGTGGACCAATTTCCCCTCTGTCTTAGGATTTCCAGGATGTCTGAAAAAGAGACATCCTCAGAGGGGGATCTGGGGGAACCTTCCGATTCATCCAAGTCGGTGTCCGACGTGACAGACTCGGGGGAGTCTATGTGCTTCCTCTTGCACTTTCTTTTCCAAGGGGGTTCCCATGAAACTTCAGGGGAGCCCTCGGAAGAGGAGGAGACACCCAAAGTGGGTACCCTAGGCTTTGGATCTCTGCTGTCAGGTGTAAGAGGATGGCCAGAGACCGCAACAGGCACTACAGAGGGAGGAGCCGCAGAACTTAACCTTGGAGTGGACACTGGGTCCAGCACGCTCCTCATCACCTCGAAGGCTCCCCTATCAGATACCAAAGGTAGCACCGGCTCCGAAGAGACCGGAACCGCCCCCAGAACCGACAGAGAAGGCTCCGAGAATGATGTCGGGGCCGAACTAACCAGAGCCGAAGCTCCGGGAGGGAGAGCGGGGTCGGACAAGGGTCCGATGCCACTCGCCCCCTCGGAGCCGACAATGGAGTCTCAGCGCCCGGACCTCTCCACGGATGGAACCAATGAAGAAGACGACACCGGAGCCGAAGGAGGAAGTATCGGCTCCGACGTGGGCAAGGTCACGGTTCTGACAAACTCCGGCTCCAAGCTCGAGAGATGAGTCGGAGGAGGAATGGATAGCTGTATCGAAGGAGCCACAGTCTGGTGAGATGGGCTCTGGAGCATTTGGGCCAGCGCCTGAGATTTTATGAGTCTAATGACCACCCTCTTGATGTCGTGGTCGGAGAGCCTGGATGACCTCCATGAATGAGTCCTATGACTCCGCTCCGATAGGAGTGGGGACCTCGGAGCCGATCTGACGGACTCTAGCGAAGGGGACCTAGAGCGCTTGCGCGCTGGTGTCGGCTCCGATGATGGTTTCGGAGCGGAAACCACTTTGCTCGCCTCGGAGCCAGCCGGAACTGAGGTCGGAGCCGTCTCGATAACGCCAGCCCTCGGCTCAGAAGCTGGAGCCGAGGGTTTGGCAGTTTTTGACGACTTCCCCGAGCCAGACTTGGACGGGGAGTCAGCAGGCTTTAACAAGCCCCTTAGAATGAGCTTGTTACGCCTTTCCTGCAGGACTCTTGAACTAAATCCGTGACAAATGGAACAAGAGTCCTGCAGGTGTAAAGGCCCAAAGCAATAGACACAAGAAGTGTGACCGTCTGTCAGAGACATTTTCTGACAGCACGAGTCACACTTCTTGAATCCCGAAACCTTAGGGTCCTTTGACATCCTGACAAAAAATAAAAACGAACACAGTCAGTCCACACACACACACACACTTATTTAAGTTAAGGAAAACTGACTAAAAACCCACACACACACTGAAAGGGGTGGGGGAAACTAAGGAAAAGCCCGTAGGCCCAAGATAAAAAACTAACTAAAGAAAGGGGAAAAAGGGCTACCGAAAAGGGTAAGGCAGTTAGAAGGGACCTAAGAAGGGTAACTAACTGGAAAAAAACTACTGAGACTGAATATATATAAGAAAAAGCACTTACTGACCAGAGCCGGTAAAAACAGACTACCTCGCAGCGAAGCGGCAAACGAGATCTGGGGAGTTAGCGCATGGTATTGTGGGATATAGGGCTGCCTCGAGCCGGTAAAAATAGCTCTCAAGCTATAGTATAGGCCGAGTCGGAGCCGAGGATCGGCTCCGAACCCATCCAGCAAGAATGAAGGCGAGAATGACAACTTAACATTATATATTACCAGGAAAGGTATTAAAATCTTGAAAATTAAGAACATTCTTATGGAAACACCTCTACAAATGTGTTTATACTCCAGAGAAACTTTAAGAGCATTTCCAATTGAAAGCAATAGCCGTTAGAATTGTGGAGACCATGATCTAGGGAACCAACGACATGTTTTCTGGTTGTCCAACCAATCAGCAGACTTTTAGATTTGAATGAAACCATTATGGTGAAAGTACAAGAAAAGAATAACTTTTTGGGATTGTGGGTAGAGTTAGAAATATCAGGAAGTCTAAAAAAGATGTTATGTACTTACCATGACGTTACATTTATGCTGTCCTTTTTCATTCTGTGGGTTTCCAGATATGACCTGGCTGTTTTCAAAAGTTTAGGCTCCAAAGCTAGAGCTCCTCCCCTATACATTATGCCTCACCCCCCCCCCCGAGTACCTCAGATCAAGTTTGCCGCTACCATGTTTAGCAATCATACCATAATATATACAATGTACAACAATTCTGAAAGTTACCAAAAAGGAACAGAAAAAGAACAGGAGCTCAACAAGGAACAAAGATTCCTACAAGCATATCTGACAGGTCATTCACTAGATGAACAAGGGGAAGGAGGGATGGACAATTGAGGAAGAATGAAAAAGGACAACACAGATGTAATGTTACTATAAGTATGTAACGCCTTTATCTGATGTCATTTTCATTATTCCTCGACCTGTGGGACAGAGTCCCCAGCTACAATAACCTTGGGTGATCTTCATGGAAGGATATTCAGGAGCACTGCAGAACCAAAAGCAGCTCTACTTCTAGACACAAAGCCCAATTTGCAGTGGGAACTGAAGGCGTGAGAATTAGACCACAAGGCAACCAAACAAATACCATCATTTGAAACTTTAGCTGAAAAAGCTTGAGAAGTTGTCATTGATCTAGTAGAATGAGCCTTGATACATGGAGGTAAAGAAATACCTTTGGATTTATAAACAAACAAAATGCAGTCCCTTAACTATTTAGCTAAGGTTTTCTGGGCAACTGGTCTACCTTTTTTGGCATCTGAAAAAAATATGAAAAGCTGGCCAGATTTTCTGAAAGATTTAGTTCTGTTTAGATAAAAACACAACTGCCTTTGAACATCCATAAGATGAACAGTATATTCCCCTTTGTTTTGGAAATTGGGAAAAAAGACTGGTAAGTTGATAGATTTATTTATACTGTTTTTAGTCACAACTTTGGGTAGAAAGGATGGACTGGTACAAAATGTCACTGTGCCATTATGAAAAATAAATAAGGGTATTTAGGGGACAGAGCTTGCAATTCAGATATACTTCTTGCAGAAGAGACAGCAACTAGAAAAGCAGTCTCCATGATAAAAATTTCAAATCTACTTTGGCTGATGGTTCAAAAGGAGGGTGAACCAGAGCCTGTAAAATTATAGTTAGATCTCAAGGAGGTGATGGATTGTTGACAGGAAGACAAAGTAGTAAAGTACCTCTAAGAAATGCCTTGCACAACTTTGAGGCCAAAGAGGATGCATTTTCTCCAATTTGATACTTCAAAATAGCTGCCAGTTCTACTTTTACAGTGGAATGACTGGCCCCCCCCATAAAAAATATGAACAAGGAAATCTAGCACTGCAGTAACAGAAGTGAAAGGATCTAATTTCTGCTGTTGAACCCAAATTGAAAATCTTTTCCATTTGCTCTTGTAAATTCTTCTATTTGAAGAGTTATGGGAGGAGATCAGAATCAGAACACTTCAGACCAGGGATGAATGCCTGGAAGATTTAGCCATCAGTGGAAATAGTGATGCAGTTAGTTTCAGAGCTGGGAGATCGGTGTAAATTTGTCTTGATGGATGGGATAGCAGATCTGAACGTGGTTCGAGCGTCCATGGAGGGCAAATCAGATGAGACCAAAG
Organism: Protopterus annectens; assembly: GCF_019279795.1. Taxonomy (NCBI): domain Eukaryota; kingdom Metazoa; phylum Chordata; order Ceratodontiformes; family Protopteridae; genus Protopterus; species Protopterus annectens. Next base: position 1,175,538,592 of record NC_056744.1, on the reverse strand, counting down.
GAAGGCGAACCAAATTTGCTGAGGCCAAATGGAGGCAATGAAAATCACTTCAATTTGGAAGCTTTCTGAAGAAGCATGAAAATAAAGGGAAGAGGAGGAAAGGCATAAAGTAATCCGGGAGGCCAAGCATGGACCAGAGCATCCCTGGGTGACTGCCCCTGAAGGAGGATCAAGGCAAAGAACTTGCTGCACTTGTGGGGAGATGCGAAGAGATCACAGCAAGGTTGACCCTATTTGCGGAAGATCAGGTTCACCACAGACAGATTTAGAGACCACTCATGAGGCATCAGTAAGCCTCCGCTGAGCCCGTCCATTAGAATGTTGTACTCCCCTGGAATGTGCATTGCAATCAGAAAACAGTTGGTAAAGATTGCACACTGCCACACACTCTCAGCTTCTCGGCACAGGAGGTAGGAGTTTATTTCCCTTTGTTTGTTGATGTACCAGATTACCGATGTCCATTTGTATCGCAATAGTCCCTGGAAGGAGGAAGCTGTGAAATGTCTACAGCGCTAAAAGGACCACTCTCATCTCCAGGACATTGATATGCAAGGTTGGCCTCCTATGACATCCACGTGCCTTGGACTGTCCAACCCAGGAAATGCCCCCCATCTCCACCCCACCTGAGAGGCATTTGTGGTCAACGTGACATTTGGCAGAGGAAGAACAAAGAGGCATCCTTGAAGAACCTCCGGGGAGTGCAGTCAGCAGAGCAGAGAATCTTTGCAAACTCTTGACAGTTTGATTGGACAGCTGAGGGAATACTGATGTAGTGACCAGTGGACTGCTAAGGTCCATTACAGAATTCTTGTGTGTAGGCATGCTGTTGGTAACAGTGTTATGATGGCAGCCATGGAATCCAGGGCCGCAAGTACTAGTTTTGCTGGAGGAACCGGGATTGCCTAAATCTCTCCGGCACGTAGTCCTAGGTTTGAAATCCTACCCAGAGTAAGGAAGGCCAATGTTTTGGTCGCATCCAAATGAGCCCCTATGAAATCTATGCTCTGAACTGGCTGTAGTTGAGACTTTTGCATGTTGATTATGTCCAATGTAGGATCTAGTTGTAAGACGGTCCCGGCTTGGAAGAGTAGATGCCTGGTTGGAGCGGCTAGGAGCCAGTCATATAGGTACAGAAATATGTGGAAACCTTGCGGTCTGAGATGAGCTGCAACTACCTCTATGCATTTGGTGAACACCTTGGTGGCTGTGGTGAGACCAAAGGGAGACTCTCTGAACTAAAAATGACCCAGCCTGAAGTGTAGATACCTTCTGGAGCACCTATCCATCAGACCTTCAGGACTACTAAGCACATCCAGTTGTCCATTTTCAAAAGAGGCAGAATGGACTAGACTGTGACCATCCTGAACTTTGTGTTTTTACCGACTTGTTCAGGGATGTCAGATAGAAGATAGACCCGAGGTTCCCTCCCTCTTTTGGTACTAAAAAGAATCTTGAGTAAATGCCTTATCTGAGTTGATTTGGCTGGACCTTCTGGATGACTCTTTTCTGAAGCAGTTTTGAGATCTCCAACTCCGCTGCCTCACTCTGACTGGGTGGAACACCCGGGAGAGAACTTTTTGGTTTGGGGAGTTTTGAAAAGGGAATGGAGTATCCTCTGGATATGATCTTTTACACCCATTAATTGTTTGTGATGGCTAGCCAGGCTTCTGGGTGCAAGGATAAGCATCCCCCAATTGCCTTCAGAGAAAGAATGCTGGGAACCTTTCAGGAGCGTTGAAAGGGCCTGTCAGAGAAGGAATCCAGAGACCCTTGATTCTGCAGACACCCTCTGCCACATGGGCGGCATCTACCACTGTTACTGTTCCCCCCTCTGGCTCTGAGGGAATACTCTCTGAGACTTCTGAAAAGAACTCTACAATTTCTTGAACCACAGTCCCCCTCCCCCCCAGTGATTCCTGAAAAAGGATTTGGGGGGGGGGTGGTAGAAAATATATTCCGATGGCAGACAGGGTCTTTCCATCTTTCTCGCTACAAGACAGCATCTCTCTAACAGTGGGCCCACAGAAAGATGATCTGTCAAAGGGGTCATTGACGAAAGATGTCTTGAAAGGTTCTGCAAAGTCACATAACCGCATCCAGGCATAGCACCTAATGGCAATACCAGAACCTGTGGCCCTTGAGGTACCCTCTGCCGCATGGGAAATTAACCTCATGGACATATTGGAAATTGACTGCAGAGTGGCCAGTCTAGAGGGGAAGGATTTCCTCTCCTCATCAAATAGACTCTGGGACCAAGATAGAGGGTTCTTTGATTAAATCCCTCTTTAGCCTAGTAAAGTGGGAAAGATAGTTTAAGGCTCGTAAAGTGAAGGTAAATGAGGCATTGACAGTGAAACATTCTTGGGACAGCTCCTCCTTAGTGACTGCCGCAATAACCATGGCATCTACCAGGATTCCTTTAGTCCAATGTGCTTGGTCAGGGGGAGCACTAAGGAGTCTGTCTACACGTTTGGGGATAGGTTCTACCATTTCTGGATCCTTCCAAGCCCTGCCTGATGCCAGGTCAACAAGTGTGCCAGCAGGGGGGACACCCAAGATGTAGACAGGCTGGACCCGAAAGCCTCCAAGAACAGTTTCCTCTGGGGTATATTTTTTGGGAAGACCACCAACCTCTTTGGTGCAGAATTTCCAGGATATCTCCAAAGGAGACATCCTCAGGTGGAGATCTGGAGGGGACACTTCTCCTTCCTCAAAATTGTCTGTCGTCTGTGACAGATTCCTTTGAAGAATCCAGATGCCTCCTTTTGCACATTCTCTTCCAAGGAATCTCTTCAGTGGAGTGTTCCTGGGAGATGTCAGAAGAGATCGGAGAATCCAAAGGTGGAAGTACTTACAGGCTTTGCTGGGCCAGCTGTCCCAAGGGGGGCAATGGTGGGGTTTAAGAAACAGTCTCCAAAGGGGTGAGAAGTGGATCTGAAAGAGTGGGAGCCTAGGATCTCCTGGGCATGGAGAGGATCCTCTACATTACATCCAAAGTAGAAAGAGCCAGAGACGCCAAAAAACATCCTCCTGTAGCCGTAACTACTAGGACAGAAGAACCCCAAGCTCCACCAGCCCTCCACTCAGAGATGGAAGCCAGGGCAGAGCTGTCAAAGACTGATACTCCAAGGGGGGGGGGGGGCAACGGCTGCAAAACTTTCAGAGTCGAGGTCAACCCCTCAGAGATGATGTCGAGACTTTGGCTCCAACAGCAGCTCAGTCCCAACACAGTCTGGATTGAGTGAGTCAGGGAAGGTGCCATGGTCAAAGTGAGATCCACTATCGGCTCAGTCACCTCGGCTCTCGGGGCATTCAGATCTGATGGTTCTGAAATGGCAGGTCGGATCGGAGAAGGACCTAAAGGTCTAAAGGTTGACAGCCTGCCCATGGTGTTCCCAGTAATGGACTGAGCTTGTAAGACCCCCCATCTGGATCTGTGTCTAAAGAAACTGCATCAATCTGTCCACCTCTGTGTCCGAAAGGTTGTGGCAAAATCCTCGGAGATCTCTCCTTAAGAGGTGACCCTGAGGTAGGAGGAGGAAGCTCTGAAGGCAAAGGAGCAGAGGACCGAAGAGAGGATTGGGCGGACTTACTCTGATCTGATTTTCTGGAATCAGATGCCTTAGGAGCTTTGGCTGGAGGCGAGGAAGCAGATTTCCCTGGGGAACATTTTCTGCATTCCCTGTCTTCTTCACGTTTTTTGGAAGGGGGCTGAGCCACAAAGAAGAAAAACCTGCTGACAGGGCTAAAGGAGGTAAAAGGCCCTTCAAAATAAGTAAAAATGCCCAAAGTCACAGGACCCGGATCTCTCCAATCCAAATATCTTGACTCCAATTGAGTTAAATGCAGAACTTTATTCCTCCACAAGCACAAAAAAAGAGCACAAACAAAATAAAATCCAAGTGCTTTCGCTCGGTCAATACCGAGCTTCTTCAGAGAGTGTAATACTTTGTGTTGCCATTGAGGCTCATTAAATAATGAACAACAGTTACATGATAGTCCCACCCCCCTCCAATTAATCAACACCTAACCATTTCTTAAGGACAAAATATAAAGGTGTGCATTGCACTGTAAAAAATATTTAAAAACTCTAAAAGACATCAATTGTAAAAATATTAACAACATACATTACAATCAAATGAGAGCTTGATACATATGTTACAATACCAAATCTTCTCATAATAAATCCATCTTCTAAAAACTCATTGATCTATGTGGACTCATTAAACTACCTATAGGACCAAGATGCTGGATTTAGCACTCATCTCCACCCACATTCATATCCCAAACAGTCATATTATTGTTATAATATTATAACCGAGCCATTCGCAACTTAAGTACACTACTAATATTGATGGTCTCATTCAACCCAGGCGATCTCGCTGCGTCCAACCTTAACTGCCAAAATAATTCACGATACTCTAATCTAGTTTCCCAATTACCACCCCGTGAGTATCGTGAATTATTTTGGCAGTTAAGGTTGGACGCAGCGAGATCGCCTAGGTTGAATGAGACCATCAATATTAGTAGTGTACTTAAGTTGTGAATGGCTCGGTTATAATATTATAACAATAATATGACTGTTTGGGGTATGAATGTGGGTGGAGATGAATGCTAAATCCAGCATCTTGGTCCTATAGGTAGCTTAATGAGTCCACATAGATCAATGAGTTTTTAGAAGATGGATTTATTATGAGAAGATTTGGTATTGTAACATATGTATCAAGCTCTCATTTGATTGTAATTTATGTTGTTAATATTTTTACAATTGATGTCTTTTAGAGTTTTTAAATATTTTCTACAGTGCAATGCACACCTTTATATTTTGTCCTTAAGAAATGGTTAGGTGTTGATTAATTGGAGGGGGGGTGGGACTATCATGTGACTGTTGTTGATTATTTAATGAGCCTCAATGGCAACACAAAGTATTACACTCTCTGAAGAAGCTCGGTATTGACAGAGCGAAAGCGCTTGGATTTTATTTTGTTTGTGCTTGTGGAGGAATAAAGTTCTGCATTTAACTCAATTGGAGTCAAGATATTTGGATTGGAGAGATCCGGGTCCTGTGGCTTTGGGCATTTTTACTGATTTTGGCTTTGGTCTGTCTTTTTCTGCCCTTCAAAATAAGTTTATTTCTCCTTTCGGCCAGTGCTCTCTGACGAAACGAGGTACTGCCAAGCACAGCTGGCTGGAATTCTGTAAATAATATGTCAGTTATGAATATCAAATTGATTTATACAAGATGCTTGTGTTTACAAATGTATTAGAACTGTGGGTCATACAAGATGCTGCTGTTACAAATGTATTAGAACTGTATGTCATGTGTAAATCAAACTGATTTGTACAGATGTTTGTGTTGAAAAGGTGTTTGTAAAATGCTTGTGTATGAAATGTATGCACATCGCGCCTTACTGGAGAGAACAGAAATATACATGCACTATTGTAACTGTTTGAATGTACATGTTTTAACAGACGAAACTGGAGGGTTAACTTCAGTCCAGCAAACTTTAGAAAAATATCTTAAATTAAGTCACTTTATAGACTAGGCCATAAAGATGCTATCTCACAGGCTTCAAGGCAGCCAGAGACACAGTCTATACTAGGAAGCTTTCTGTATTATCTTTGGAGTGAACTAATTACTAATCTTGAAGTGTGGAGGAATGCAATTGTTTTAGGACTTCTAGAACCTGTCAAAAGTCTGAGCTAAAGCCCTTGTGTGTGTATTTTTACAGGTAGGTGCCAAGTCCTGCTAGCTTCTAGCAATGGAGGGTTTTGCATGGGAACTATAAGCCAGATGACAAGAAGTGATGTCATTCTGCAAGCTATTCCAGCTGTAATATTTTAGATATTTTGAGAAGTCTCTTAGTGAGATAGAGCATTCTGTATTCCGTCTTGGGCCTGAAAACAACAAGAAGGACCAGTCACATCATCTGCCTTGCTCCATGAAGTAAGTAATTAGGGTATAGTAATTCTCTTAGATTCAGTCAGGAATATAGTGAAGCTTAGTTCAGATATTGTTTTTCTTTGTCAGAGCCTGTCCTGCAGTCTTATTTTAAATGTTTCCTGTGAACTGAACTCTGATGTCACAATGAACATATATTTAGTATTGTCGTTTTTTTATTAATTATTTTTAAATATGCTTAAACCTTTCATTGTGGCTCATCTTTGTAAAGATATTTAAGTTTTGAGTGTACTTGCATATTTATTTGGTGACACTGCGTGGGACACTCAACAGCCTTGCTCTTGGTCAAACTACCATTTGTATTACTATTAATATTACACAGTAAAATTGAACACCCTTTGTTAAGGGCCTTAAAGCAGCTGGTGAAGGGTTCTGGTGGCTGTAGCAACTACCTTATAGTCTGGACAGAAAGGGGCATAGCTAGTAAACCTATGCCGGCCTTTCCCAGGTGTGTGTGCGTGTGTGTGTGTGTGTGTGTGTGTGTGTGTGTGTGTGTGTTGTTGGACTTGGCTTGGAACCCTGGCTAAGGCCTCAACTCTATAGCTGTGCCAGTGGGGAGTCTTATTGGGGAAAGAGGGAGAAACCAGCCCCGGACTGACTGTGGTCTCTGTGTGCTCTTAAGGAAAATTGCACTTGCTGCACAGAGCTGCATCTGGAAATACTGTGTGCGTACCCGTTATCCTCCAAGTGAACATCCCCTCAGGTGCCAGTGGTGAGGATTGAGGCTCCTTGATTACTGGTCCAGTGATGGGTAGTCACACTCCATGTACATGGAACAGGAAGCTTCGAGGTGAGCAGGGCCAAGACAATATATGCACTCCCTGTAGGCATCAGATAAGGGAATCTTGTGCCCACAGGAAGTGCACTTTTTGAAACCTAAAGGTTTCTCAGACATCCTACAAAACTACAGGAAGAAAAGAAAGGAGGAGGGAGAAAAAAGGGAAGAAAAACAATTCCTGTCAAGAATGCACCAGTGGAAGCAAACTAATAAAAACTTTTTTTTTTTTTTTTTTTTAATTATAGGCAGAAACAGAGTTAGGAGGTAGGGTAGAGTAGAGTGTGAGGAAAAAAAAACACACCAAAAATCAACACCTTAGCTTAACAGTGAAGAAAAACTTCTCACAAGTAGCTCGAGTCAGCAGACCATGATGCTTCTCTTAAGAGCAGCAAACGAGATCTGATGTAAACAGGGGAGTGAGGCATTATAGGTGGGGAGGAGCATGAGCTTCGGAGCCTAAGCTTTTGAAAATGACTGGGTCGGATCCGAAACCCAAAGGTTGAGAAAGAATGAAGATGACATCATCAGATTAAATGTTAATGATGGTAATGCTGGCTGCCAAAAAAACGATAGCTAGGAAATGGAAAAAGAGGGGGAACAAAAGAAGAGATAAACTCAACAGTAAGGCAACTAAAGACGAGGAAAGGGAATTCACTGGGAAAAATTCATTAATGCATGACTAATGTATTTAAATACATGTCACTAAGAACAAGCAATGAATCAAGCAACGAGGTATTTATAAAGGAAATGAATATATAAGAAAACACGTTTGACGTGTAAACAATTACGTGGGAGTTTTACAATTTATATAACTTTGTGACCATGGGGGGACAGGAAGTGAAGTGTAAACAATGTAAACACACTACATGTTGAAATCAGGAACAAGTTTGGAAGAGAATATCTATTACAGGAAATATGGGGATGGGAATACAGCATAAGACAAACAGCACTGAAGCTGTTAAGAATCAACATAAAAAATACAGTGTTGTTAAAGAAATTGAGCTATCAATATTGGTCTGAGTCCAAACGTTAAAATTAATCACTATAAGTTATTGATACTGGCTAAAAGACCAGCCATTGATATAATAAAAAGTGGCACCAAGCACTGTAATTTGGATCAGAAAGTAATGCAAAGAATGAAGGTTATACAAAGCTTAATTTCACTGGTATATAAAGGATTACATTTTATGTCAGCATATAGCATGTAAGAAATGGTATGCTGATGTTAATCAGAAAAGACCTGTTTTGTTTTTGAACTCTCTCATTCAATCATCTTGTTTCCACCATAGTTAAGATATTTTGTTATCCAGTCCTGCTAATTTCCAAGGGAATATCCTAAAGATCCTAAGAATTCACCCAATCTTATTAAACCTTTCAGTGAATATAATACCCCCTTTGAGATGTAGTAATCCAAGAAAATCATTACCTGCTCCAAGATGAAATATGCCTTGCTTTGTGAGCCAAGAAAAGTAATCTTATTTGACTGCCTATTGCTTAGCAAAAAAAAAGTGGCTCTGCACATACTTACAGCAGGAATCTAAATCTATGCCATCAAATAAACACCTGCTGCAGGCATAGGTTCCTAAATCAACTTATTCCATAAGATGGGGCAATATTATCACTACAGGTCAAGCAAAGTACTACTTTGGCTATTCTTAAGTCAAATCTTCATGACTGGATGAGTAGACACAAATTTAAACCAAGATCATTATTGTATGGCCCTGCTAGATTTAGCAGGTAAGCACTATTAAGTACTTAAAAAGGGTGGCAAGAACTTTTAAGTACAAATGTTGTGAGGTGTATATGGCTAGGCATCTTATAATTCTCATGATTCCTTGCCTAGTACTGCTAATATGCTTTAGTGCTGAAGTCAGTTTTAACTGATCTGTGATCTGCCACGGCATTCTACTGAGACAGGATGCAAGTCACTCTCAGGGTCATTTGAGACTACAGGGATTCTTCTCAAACCTGCACGGCAAACCTACAGATAAGAATCAGTATTCCCTTGTTGTTTTGATCACTTTACTATGATGATATATATAATCAGGTGTAGAGCTCCTGGTTTCCACAGCTGCTTGAAAAGACTGAGGGCTAGAATTACTGCCATAATTTCCTTCACTTTTCTATGCTTTCTCTTTCTTCTCAGGTTACAGGTGCCCTGAACTCTAAAGTCCATGTGGCTCCCTCTACCAAGACATGTCTGAGGCATCGTAAGTCAAGGACTTGTTTAGAACTGGTTGCCTGAAAGTTATACTTTGATTCCACTGCACTTCAGCAGCTTGCCATGTCAATTATTTGCTTGTTCTTTATAAGAAGCAGAAGTCTCCAATAATTCCTTGTAATGCCATGTTCTCAGGAACCACTGTGACCTCCTCATGTTCTACCTGGTCAAGAGTACCACCAACATTATGGATACCATGTAACCAAGAATTCCTAGTCTGAAACTAGATTCCTCAGTGCCACATTCCTGAAAAATGCAGAAAGGAATTCTACTTTCTTAGGAGTTAGAAATACTTTCCCTTTGAAGTGTTTAGTAGGGCACCTATGAATAGCTCCAACCTGGCTAGATTCAGATTGGATTTTGATGGGTGGAAGAGAAAAATCCAAGCTCTGAAAGGATTCCAGTTTCTGGGTCAAGGCTTTCTGTAGCACCTTGAGGCATAGATGAATGCCATCATTCCTGAAATAGGCTATCAACTGGTGACTGACATTTTGAAAATACTCTGGGTAAAGAACCTCAAAGTGGAAGGAAGTAAACTGGCAACAGCTGTCCCAGTTTCAAACCTTGATGAACAGCTTTGATCTCCTTGAATGGATACACAAACACAGGCATCTTAACCCAGAATCACCATCAGTGCTTGAGAAGTCAGAAAGAGCAACATAAACTGATATGTCAACATTTTGAATTTCTGTGACTCAAGTATTTGTTTAGCTTTGACTGGTCTAGAATGGGACTCGGGGGCAATTTTTCCTGATGCTAAGAATACAGATGAATAAAACTTGGTTTCTGCTCCTTAAGGAATGTGCTCTAGGTTTCCCTACTTAACTATGCCCTACAAAAAGGCTCCTTATTAGAGTCTTCTCCCTTAATTTGGGACAAAAGGGATTCCCTGAATTCTGGGAAAAGTCATTAGCTACAGTCTGTAATGTTCTAATACAATACTTACTTCCCATCTGTCTTTGGTGATATCTGAACATTAACTGGCCCTATTTTGCCAGTAGTCTCCAATCTTTTGAGACTGTGAGGCTGAGAAAGGAGAAATGGGCTGGAGTGGAGTTTCTGGGCTTTGGCAATGGAGAAGTGGTATACAGTCACAAAAGCTTCCTGCTGTGGCTTTGACTCTGAAGCACCCATATACTTCCAGTTTTCATCACTCTTCTCTTATTACTAAGTCTTTCTATCTTTTGGGTGCTTAGGTGGAAAGCTAGACGAACCCTTTTCAGCCATGACTGAGGTCCTATTGGCAGAAGATGACAAAGTTGCAGTGGAAAGCCATTTACAGATAGAGGTTTACATGGAAAATAGAAAAGCATTACATACAAAAGATATTTAACCTACAGGAATAGAAATACATTATGTACAAGTAATACGTACAGTACTTCAGACTGGAATTAAGAGAAAGTGTTGTATTAAGGACTGCAGTTATTCTTTGTATGGTAGACTTCATTTAGCTATTGTTTTTGAAACAACTGCAGTTGGAATTGTTGAGCAAAGTCATTTTTAGTTCACATTTGAATTTGTCTACAGTGGGCTCCTTACAGATGATTGCTCTTAATTTGTTCCAAACAATGGGAGTGAGTTTAGAGAAGGCTATTTCTCCTACTGTTTTAAATTTGGATGTTATTAGGGAGAATATTTCTTGTGGGTCTTCTATTAATGGGTAGCTTTTCTGACTGATTTTAAATGATTTTCTTAGTGGTGGGCAGAGACCTAACTTAAGGATTTTTAATTTTTGAGCTGGCAGAAGTATTGTCTTTCACTGGTAGGCCACCACTTACATTTCTCAAGAAGTTGGCAGTGGTGTGTTCTTTGATCTGCTAGAAAAACAAATTTACAGATTTGACTGATGACTGAATGTTTGGTGTGTTTGCACAACAGGGTAATGATTGGTAATTCTTACTCCAATTTGGGGATTAAGATATTTCTTTCTAGCTATAGCATAGTAAGCTTAGAGGAAGAAAGTGAGATTCTGTAGCATAGTTTCAAATATTGCAGTTTTTTTTCCAATGGTGATATCTATATGCCTGGTGAAGTTGAAGGACAGGTCTCTTGTCAATCCATGATATTTCTGTTCACAGATTACTGACGGTGCAACCATTTGAGGCCGTGATGCTGAAATTGAGTGTTTTGGGCAGTCATTGGGTATTGCCAAATGTCATAAAGCTGGTATTCAGTGTTTTGATCATCAGTCTTTTTGCTGTGCCCAATTACTGAGGGCTGTGATACTATCCTGCAGTTTGCCCTGTAGTTGACTGAAATCCTTACTAGAGTCCAGTATAAGGATTTTGTCAGCATAATCAATCATATTTAGGTTTAGTAGGTTGGTTACAAAATCATTTATAAATAACAAGAAGAGCAGGAGTCCAAGTACTGATCAATGAGGAACACCCATATTTAGGATTCTACTGTTAGAAAGTTAATTGACTTCACTCACTTGAAAGGGCCTGTTATGTAGGTAGGAGAAAAAACACTGTATAGTGGATTGACCAAAACTAAGTCTGCTCAACTTGAGAAGTAGTAAGATGTGGTTGACAGTCTCAGAGGCTGCTTACTTTTCTCTTGGCCTAGGTAGTAAAACCATTGCTTTGTAAAATAATTCTAATTGCACTTGGGAATAAAGGGATGAAACAGTTTGACTAATTCTATAGTCTTCCCTTTTCCTCCAGTTTCTTACACATTTCTCAATATGCAGCCACGAAGAGTAACTTCTTATTCAAAACAGCATTTAAGGTGCTGCATCTATACATCCAGCAGGGCGGAAAACCTTATCGACAAAAGCAAAGCTAGAGTGGGACGAAGGGGCAGTCACTCCAGCTGAAAGGTGTTAGGGGGCACAATTAGCAAATGATGATCAATTAGTAGTGAGGTACTGTCATTGCTTTCCATATATCTGCATTCCTGAATGCTGGTACAAAAATTAATGTCGATACTGCTTTTCATTAAGTTCACAGTGCTTTTTGTGTGGTGTAACTTGCAGCAAACTGCTTGCTAAATTTAAATGTAGCAAACGTTTTGCTACAGTTTGTAAAGGCAGAAAAACTTTGTTTTACCTGCAGTAGAACAGAAGGACCTTTTTTTTTTACCCTGTGGAATGAAGAGACATGGACCTTGCTTGCTCCTTGGGGAAAAAAAACTTTTTTTTTTTTTTTTTTTAATCCTGAATATGCAGTTGAGGAGTGTGTAACACCAGGGAAATATTGCCAGTCAAGCTATCTGGAATTTTGTAAACAACTGTATGTCACTTGAAAATATTAATGTGATTTGAACAGAGATGTGACACTGCCAGCCCAGCTATCTGGAATTTTGTAAATAATCATATATCATTTGTGAATACTGATATTATTCATATGCCTGTCTTACAAATGTAAGAGAAAAAGAAGTTATGTACCTACCATAACGTTCCATGTTAGTTGTCTTCATCTAGTCTTCCTTCTTGCTGTTTGGGTTCGGAGCCGATCCTCAGCTCTGACTCGGCCATCTTCTATAGCTCGAGAGCTGTTTACTGGCTCATGCCTACCCCTTATCCCAGCATGCCCAGCGTCAGCTACCCAGATCTTGTTTGTGATAGCGCACACTAGACATAAGTAAAGTAACCAGTTCCTAAAAACTGGTTGTCCAATGCTCAGCCAGTGAAAACAAAAAGGGAACTCCTCACAATCCTCTAGGAAGGGGGAAGGAGGGAGGGATGCAAGAAGGAAGGCGAGATGAAGACAATTAACATGGAACGTTATGGTAGATATACAACTTCTTTATGTTAAGTTGTCCATCTCGCCTTCGTTCTTGCTGTTTGAGACAGCATCCCTAGCACCTAAAATCCCGGGTGGCTCATTGGAACACACTCTTCAGAACAGTAGAACCAAAGGAAGCTCTGCTCCGGGAGACCATATCTACCTTGTAATGAGAGATAAAAGTGTGAGGCTTTGCCCAAGTGGCAGCTGCAGTTTATGGGCAACTAGACTGAAAAGCTACAGAGGTGGCTAATGCTCTAGTGGAATGACCTTTTGGTTTAGCTGGTAGCTCTTTATTTTGTAACTGATAAATAAAGGCAATAGTATCAGATAACCATCTGGATAAGGTCACTTTAGAAACTGGAAGGCCTTGTTTGTTGAAAGCATAAGAAAGAAATAACTGGTCTGACTGGAGGTAAAAGCAATTGTCTGTGCACATCCAGTTGGAGGAGCTTGTATTCTGCCTTGTTGCTATGATTAGGAAAGAAAACTGGGAGATCTATGGATTGATTTAAATTGTTCTCTGAGCAGACTTTAGGAATAAAGGATGGATTGGTCCTCAGAGAAACTCTGTCCTTGTGAAACACCAGGTAAGGAGGACGAACACACAGTGCTTGAAGTTCTGAGGCACATCTAGCTGAAGTGATAGCAACCAGAAAAAGTGTCTTCCAAGAAAGAAATTTTAAAGAACATGATGCTGCCGGTTCAAAGGGAGGCAAAATTAAGGAAGCTAAAACTAAATTGAGATCCCAAGGAGGAGGAGGATCTCTAACTGGGGGTCTAAGAAGAGATGTTCCTTTCATAAAGGCCTTGCAGAGCTTATGAGACATTATGCTAGAATTAAACATACCGATATGAAAATTAGAAACGGCAGCTATTTGTACTCTAATGGTAGCAGGAGCCACACCAGACTGAAAAAGCTGTGCTAGAAATTCAAGAATTTCATGGACTGGGGCTGAGAAAGGATCCAAACTTCTAGATTCTGCCCAGTAAGAAAACTGTTTCCATTTACTAGCATACATTTTCCTCGTAGAAGACTTATGTGAGGAAACAATAATATCACGGACTGCTGGGTAGATATTGGAAAGCCTGGCTAAGGCTGGAAGTGGAGTAACCAAGCTGTGAGCTGGAGAGTTTGAAGGGATTGGTGCAATCCACGTGATTGGTGAATCAGAAGATCGGGAACTGGGTCCAGAATCCACGGTTGATCCATAAGGTGGAGGTGTAGGAACGGGAACCATATTTGTCGAGGCCAATATGGGGCAATGAGGATCATTTTGCAACCCAATGATTTTGCTTTCTGTATGAGTCTTGGAATTAGGGGAAAAGGGGGAAAAGCGCAAAGGAGTCCCTGTGGCCAATCGTGGACTAGAGCATCTCTGGGTATATGACCTGGAAGAGGAAGTAGCTGCTATATTTGTTATTGAGAGGAGTGGCAAATAGGTCACAGCAAGGCTGTCCACATTTGCAGAAGATAAGATAAGCAACTTTCTGATTCAGAGACCACTCGTGAGGCATGAGGATAGCTCTGCTGAGCCTGTCCGCTATGATGTTGGACATCCCAGGGATGTGCATTGCTATCAGAAAACATTGGGAGGAACTCCCCCATTGCCACAGTCTGAGTGCTTCTCGACACAAGGGGTAAGACCTGGTCCCACCCTGTTTGATGATGTACCATACCACTGACATGTCCGTTTGGATTACAATGGTCCTGGAATGAAGAGAGTCTTGAAGGGCTTGCAACGCTAGGAGAACAGCTCTCATTTCTAGGACATTGATATGCAGATGGTACTCGTGAGGTTGCCAAGTGCCTTGGACTGTCCTGGCTAGATAATGTCCCCCCACCCTATCAGGGAGGCGTCCGTGGTCACTGTGGCTACCAGACGGGGTTGTATGAAAGGTCTGCCCTGAATTACTAGTGGGGAGACCATCCACCAAGAAAGGTGCCTTTTGCATGTTTCTGTGATCAGGATCATGTGAGACATGGGTAGTTCCTGGAAAGACCACTGCGTGAAAAGAAGCCACTGAAGGATTCTCAAGTGGAAACGTGCTAATGGGACAAGAATGGCAGCTGCCATGGAGCCTAGAGCTTGAAGGACATGTCTGACTTGAACCCTTTTGCTCTGCATTAGAATTAACACTTGTTGGCGAATAGTGGAAACTCTTTCCTGTACTAATCTTGCAAACATTTCTTTTGTGTTTAATTTGGCTCCTATGTATGTGATAAACTGACAGGGCAACAAGGCAAATTTTTTGAAATTTACTGTAATACCTAGCTGAGTGCATGATGTGATTGTATAATCACGTGCCTCTAAGAGTTGACGCCTGGTGGTAGCAGTCAGAAGCCAGTCGTCTAGATAGGGAAACACCTGGAATCCTTGACGCTTCAGGTGAGCTGTGACTACTGCCATACACTTGGTGAACACCCTGGGGGCTGAGGCAAGACCAAAAGGCAGAGCTCTGAACTGGTAATGTCTGGCCCCTACCCGGAAGCGAAGAAATCTCCTGGAGCGTTTGTCCATCTTGATATGGTAGTACGCATCTTGAAGAACTATCGAGCACATCCAATTGTCCTGACCCAGAAAAGGGAAACTGGACTGCAGTGTCACCATCCAGAACTTTTCTTTTTGTACAGATTTGTTCAATCTGCTGAGATCCAGTATTGGTCTCCAGTCTCCTGTCTTTTTTGGTACTAAAAAGAATCTTAAGTAAGTTCCAGATCCTAGTTGGTCTGCGGGAACTTCTTGAATGGCTCTTTTTTCTAGCAGTCTTGAAACGTCTGTGATTGCTTGATCCCTTAGATTGGGTGGGACATCTGGGATGGGTTTTTTTGATTCTATGGGGGATTGACGGAAGGGAATTTTGTAACCTCCGGATATGATGGATAGTACCCATCTATCTCTTGTTATATTTTGCCAGGCTTTTGGGTACACGAAAGTCTTCCCTCGACTGTCTCCAGAGGTGAGCAGTCAGACAACCCTTCAGGGATGCTGGAAGGGTTTGGCAGAGAAGGTTTCTCTGTCACCCTGGTTTTGCGGTCCCCCTCTGCCACGAGGGAAAAAAATCATCTGTTATTGTTTTCCCCCTCTGCCCCTAGGGGAAAAAATCACCACGTGTGTCAGGCAAGGGTCCCTGGGATTTTCGGAACCACATCTTTCCGCACTTCTGACCTTTGGGATAAGGTCTGGAAGGAGTGGAAAAACGGACTCCCATGGCAGAGAGAGTCTTGCCTTCCTGCTCATACCTGGTCAATGTGTCTATCACCCAAGGCCCAAAGAGAAAGAAGCCATCAAAGGGAGTATTGGTGAAGGACGCTAGAAAGGGTTCCGCAAACTGACAAAGCCGCATCCAAGTATGTCTCCTGAGAGCCACACCTGTCCCTGCGGCTCTGCTCGATTCATCGGCTGCATAGGAAATCAGCCTCATGGAGGAGATGACTATGGAATTAAGAGTCGCAAGCGGAGAAGCTACTTTGGCTGGTGCTCCCTCAGCTGTAGGATCTTGAAGGGCATCTCCAAGCTCTTTCAGGAGATCCCTTTGAAGACGTGTAAAATGGCATAGATAATTCAGGGACCTCATTGAAAAGGTCACTGAAGCAAACATTCACTTTCCATATCTGTCCATCGTCCGAGACACTTTGGTCAGAGGATGAACAGATGAAGAGGTTTCTGCTAACTCTTTCTTGGTGGCTGCTACTACCACCATGGCATCAACGGGCACAGTTTGGAGAGGAATTGCTTGCCCTGGGGGGGCTGAAATAAATTTGTTTGGTCTCCTCAGAGTAGGATCCACAGAATCTGGAGCTGACCAAGCCTTTGGAGCCACTACAGACATGAGTGATCGAAAGGAGGAGATACCCAGGAGGTGGAAGGTCGGGAACCGAATGCGTCCAGGTATACAGACTCGTCCAGGCTTCGGAAGAAGAGGGATCAACCAATGGGGTGTCCTGGGGCATAGGTTCCCTACACATGGGGTCTGGAGGAGGAGTAGAGGTTGGAACAGACACCATGGGGGGAGGAGCCGATGGAGCTGGCAGTAGAGCTGTTTCGGGGGACAGCACACTCCGCATGACCTCAAAGGCATCCCGAACTCTAGGCAGAGAAAGTTCTGGCTCCGAAGAAACAGGAGTCTTTCTCCACGTCGAGGGTGACGGCTCCGAAGCCGATGTTGGAGCTGAGCTCACCTGCGCCGAAGCTCCGAGGGGGAGAACGGGGTCGGACAAGGGTCCGAAGCCACTCCTCCCCTCAGAGCCGACGAGAGAGCCTCGGCGCCCAGATCCCTCGACAGAATGTACAATCGAGGTAATCGGAGCCGACATCGGAACCAAACGAGAGATGATGATCGGCGCCAACGGTTCTACTACCTGCGGATCCATGCTCTCCGGCTCCGAGCTAAACGTAGTCAGAGGAGGAACAGAAATAGAGGCGGCTGGACTAGATACCTGTTGAGTTGGCTGGACAGAATTTTTGCCAGTGTCTGTGACTTAAGCAACCTACTTACTACTCTCTCCACATCACGATCCGATAATCTAGAGGATCGAGAGGAGTGGGAAGAATGATGGCTACATTCACTCTGTAACAAACATGACTGAGGTGCCAGGTGGATGGACTCCAAGGACGGAGACCTCAGTCTCTTATGGCTCCGAGACGGCTCGAAATAGCAGATGGAGCCGATGGAGGAGTTGTCTTGTCGGTGCCAGCCAGCACCGACATACTTGGTTGGTCAAGTAAAAGAGTCGGCTCCGAAGGTGGAGCCGACGGCTTGACAGACTTAGGGGATTTCACTGGCTGAGTACTTTTAGCCGGAGAATCCTGAGGCTTCAATAATCCCCGAAGGATTCATTTGTTTTTGTGCTCCTGCAGGATCCTTGGACTAAAAGCGTGACATATCGAACAGGAGTCCTGCAGGTGAACAGTGCCCAAACAATATACACAACTAGTGTGCCCATCTGTCAGAGACATTTTCTGATAGCATGTGTCACACTTTTTGAAGCCAGATACCTTGGTATCTTTAGACATTATAGTAACAACAACCACAACAACAATAATAAAAAGCTATACTACAAAAAACAAGAGACAATAGACTTTTGTTTTTTTTTTACAGTTAAGGAAAGGAAAGCCTCTAATTTAAACGCCTATCCTGGGGGGGGGGGCTCTCTAATTTAAACGAGTTCAAGGGAACAGAAGGCCTGCAAGTTATGGAGCGACGGCCAATAAAGCTAAAATACACAAGAAAGCGATAATGGATAAAGGAATATTATCTAGACAAAAAATTGACAAATACTTGACACACTTTCAAGAATAAACAATATATTAATAGAAAAAAACTATACTAAGCCTGAGCCAGTAAGGAAGCAACCTCGCAGCTGAAGCGGCAAACGAGATCTGGGTAGCTGACGCTGGGCATGCTGGGATAAGGGGTAGCCTTGAGCCAGTAAACAGCTCTCGAGCTACAGAAGATGGCTGAGTCGGAGCCGAGGATTGGCTCTGAACCCAAACAGCAAGAACGAAGGCGAGATGGACAACTTAACATCTATGTGTTATGTGGACATTAAACTACTGGTGCAGAAGTGTGTGTTAAACTGTATGTTATGTACTGAGCTTCTGGAATGTAACTTTAGTGTACCCTACTGGAAATGAACAGAAATGTATATAAACTATAGATAGAACATACAGAGTTAACTTGCAAGCCCTCAAGAAAATACATTGAAATGTAAAGTGTTTTACAATTGCGTTTCAGTGCAGCAAGTAGACAATTTCTAGAGCTAGAGGTTTTCCTATTGTCTTGAAACAGAAATAATTACTAGGTTTAAAATGTAAAGTATTTTTATTGCTCTGTGACTTCCTAGCAACTGCACATCTGAAACAGAAATATTTTTGGCACAGAGAGGAGCTAAGAATCTAAGTATCTGTTTAGCCTGGGAACTATAGGCAGGTGACAAAGAGTAATGCCATCCAAAGCTGACGCAGCAGTAATGTTTTGATATTAATTTGGGAACCCTCTCAAAGACTGTACATTCTGTATTAGTCTTTGGACCCGGAAACGTCCTCTCATCAGCACTTGCCTTGCTAATAGTAAGTAATCAGGTTGCAGTAATCTCTCTTAGACATAGATAGAAATATAGTAAAGATTAGTTTAGATGTTTTCTGTATTTTAGACTGTCCTGCAGTGTTATTTTAAAGTATTTCCTGTGATTCTGAACTCTGTAGTCACTGTACTGAGTTACTGAGTATTGTCTTGTTCTTTTATTATTCATTATTAAATATATTTAAACCTTCTAATTGTGGCAGGTTTGTTTAGAAATATTTAAGCTCTAAGTGTACTTGCATATGTATTTGGTGACACTGTATGGGCCACTCCAGTAGCCTTGAGAGTCTTGGTCACACTTTCCATTTGGATAATAGTAACATCACACAGTAGAATTGGTCACCCTTTGAGAAGGGCCTTAGAGAAGCTGATAAGTAAGGGGGGCTTGGTGGCAGCTGGTACTACCTTATAGCCTGGGCAGAAGGGGCCATAGCTAGTAAACCTGTGCCAGCGTTTCTCGTGTGTGTTTGTATATCAATCACATCTCAAAGTGTGTTTATGTCAGCTACTTGGGCAGGGACACAAAGCAGTGGTCGGACAGAGAGGGTGCTGGAGGTCTTAGCATGGCCAGTCGGCTGAGATCTTAACCCTATAGCTGTGCCAGTGGGGAGTCTTACTGGTGATCTGTAGAAAGAGGGAGAAACCAGCCCCAGACGTGTACTTTAGTGTGCGTGTGTCCCCTTGTCATTCTCCCAATGTGGACATCCCGCACTGGTGCTAGTGCAAGGATTGAGGCTCAGTGATTACTGGGCCAGTGCAGGAGCATCACATATTAATTGGTTGCAATGATGGGATATCCACATCACATATCAACTGGGTGATAGTGGTGAGATAGTAACATAACATATTAATTGGCTTGTAGTGGTGTGGATATTGAATTCCTGTAGCTTGTGTACAGTGGTCACTAAAGGTGTTAGCACTCTCAATCAGCCACGCAGTGAACATTCAGAGTTCATATCACAATTTTTTTTTT
The DNA here is from genome assembly GCF_019279795.1 of Protopterus annectens. Taxonomy (NCBI): domain Eukaryota; kingdom Metazoa; phylum Chordata; order Ceratodontiformes; family Protopteridae; genus Protopterus; species Protopterus annectens. The sequence goes on along the minus strand of NC_056744.1, from coordinate 1,175,518,843 downwards.
GTTAGATTAGTTAGGGAGAGCAGGCAAGCATGTCAGCAGAAGAGTATAGCAAGCTGACAAGGAGCCAGTTGGCTGAGATGTACCAGCTAAAGGACTGGTGCATGCCAACCTGACTAAAGCAGATATGATTGCAGCTTTAGTCACAGCTGCATCACAGAATAGCAACCAGGAGGACAGTCAGACTGGCCGTGCAGATGTACAACTCTCAGAAAATGGACAGCTCGATCTTTCCACAGAGAACTTGAAAATCCGTCTGGAGTTAGAGAAACTTGAGTTGGAGGCCAAGCATTTGGAAATAGAAGCAGCGGAGAGACTGAGACATCAGGAGGCTAAGGAAGATGAGAAACTGTGACATCTGCAGGTTGAGGAGAATTAGAGGAAGAGGCAACATGAAAAAGAGATGCTGACTCTTAGCCAAAGTCATGGAGGTTATGGGGAAGGGAGTAACCAAACCCCAGAAGCAATAAAGGTCTGTAAATTTCTTCCACAATTTACAGGGGGGAATAATTTTGATTGTTTCATTCATATGTTTGAGAGGGAATTTAAACAGTATAATGTAGACCAAGGGCTCTGGGTACGGCTCCTGACCCCTTATTCCATGGTAAAGCTGTAACTGTTTTTTCCAAACTGCCTGATACTGACTGTTTAAATTATGTTGTTGTAAAGAACTGTTTGCTAGAATTTTTTAAGTTAAAACCTGAATCTTATAGAAAAAAGTTTTGTGAGCATAGACGCAAAGCAGATGAAAGTGTGTGTAAATATGTTGCTGAACTAAGCACTTATTTTCATAGGTGAGTGGATGTCAGGTTACCACTTTTGAAAGGCTGGCAAACCTTTTGGTGAAGGAATAAGCCCTTAGCAATTTGCCTGAGAACATGAGGATCTGGTTAGCTGACAATGCACTACTGCAGATGAGTTGGGAAAGAAGGGAGACCTATACCTAGCAAGCAGGACATTACTGCACAGGAAAGGAGGACCCAGTGCTGCTCATGGGATTAAGAAAACCAATAATGGGCAGCCCAGACTGCCCCAACAGAATCCGCCAGTAGCAGGGAAAGCCACTAGTCCAGGTATATGTCCAGGACCAAGGGTTAAATGTTTTAAATGCAACCACTGGGGCCATGGAACATATAGATGTCCACAGAGGCAAGGCGGAGAACAAAAGATGGGAGAGCCAGTAAGTGGGGATGACAAAATGCCAACAGTAGGTTGTCTCAAGACATCAATGGTACCAAACTACCACCCATGTAGATGTCCTGATAGGGAATGATTTTGATAATGCACTACCGTGTGTGCATGAAGTTACATGCAGTCAGGCTTGGAGACAAGCATGTGGGCCTGGCAGCCTGGGGGAGACCCAGACAGACAGCACACTTGCAGCCAGGACTGGTGAGGTGGTTACTTCAGGGAGGGAGCTACCCTGTAGCAGTGAGACTGAAGTTGAGCCACAGCTGCTTGTGGGTACTGATGTCCCCTTGGACAGATTGAATGCAATGGCAGAGGTGAGTAGTAGTACCCAGGCTGACAGTGAGGCACTGCTGTCAGAGGATACCAGACTTTCTGTGGAAGGGGAGCTGGGAAGAGTTACAAAGAGAGTTGAGATAGGCTCAGCTCTCAGACCCAACATAACAAGGCCTGAGAGAGGTAGCTGGTGAGGCACCTGATTCTCAAGGGAAGGGGGAATCTGTATACTGGGACAAAGGGTTACTGTATAAAGGAGTGGACCCCTGAGGGAGGGCTAGAGGTGAGAGAATACAGTGGTTGGTAGTGCCCACAGCCTCTCTGGCACTTCCAGCCACAGACCATGATATTCTCTTTCCAAATCATACGGGCATAAAATGTACAAAGAGACGTATTATGCAGAACTTCTATTGGAAGAGGGTAGCTATGAATACTGTGGGGCCTCTGAGTACCCCAAGTTCCGCAGGTAAAACGTATTCCTAGTGATAGTGGATTATGCTACCAGATACCCTGAGGCAGTGGCATTGTCCTCTATTGTGGCAGAAAAGGTGACAATGCTTTGTTAGAGATTTTCAGAAGGTTAGGGTTTCCCAAAAGAAATACTGACTGACAGAGGTGCCAATTTCATGTCAGACCTGCTGGCTTGCCATTGGAAGTACTGTAGGGTGAAGCACCTAAATACCACCTCCTACGATCCCCAGACCAATGGCATTGTTGAGAGGTTAAACTCTACTCTCAAGTCCATGCTACGGGCATTTACAGATCAGTTTAAGAGGGACTGGGACAAATATTTGCCCCACCTGTTTGTTTACAGAGAGGTGCCCCAGGAATCCACAGGTTTTTCACCCTTTGAGTTGCTATATGGGCATAGGGTGAGGAGGACCTCTAGATTTGATTCGAGATGAGTGTTGTGGCATATGTCCTAAACCTCAGGACAAGGCTCAGGGAAGTCATGGTCTTGGTCCAGGAGAACCATGCAGAAGCCCAACAGCAGAAAAAGGTCTGGTATAACAGGAATGCTCGAGCTAGAAAATATGCTGTAGGGCAGCAGGTAATGGTTCTCATTCCCGTCAGGCACAACAAGCTGCAGGCAGCTTTGGAACCTACATGGTATAACTGTTAGGCAGGAGGCAAGGGGACTGTACCATGTTAACATGATGAAACCTTACCATGACAAGGAGGCCCTTGTGCTAAGTATTGGCAATAAGAGCCTGAGGAATATTTATGGCCACAGGAAACCAGCCAACCAAATCTCAAATTACTATGGTGGAGCCTAGGGTTGCAGGCATATGACAGGAAAGTGCAGCACTGTACTGGGGGTCAGCAATGCCAAGGCAGCTGGAATCTAAAGACAAGGAATGGGGTAAGCTATCCCCAGACAGGTTCACCCTCTCAAGCAACGTTTCTCAAGGGTCACTTGAAAAACTAGCTTGAGTTTTCAGGGAAGGGAGAAATGCAACACCAGAGAAATACTGCCAGTCCAGCTATCTGGAATTTTGTAAACAACATATGTCACTTGAAAATATTAATATGATTTGTACAGAGATGTGACACTGCCAAGCCCAGTTGCCTGGAATTTTGTAAATAATAACGTCATTTGTGAATAGTGATATAACCCAGATGCTTATCTTACAAATGTAAGAGAACTATATGTTATGTGGATCAACTTATTCACACCCCCACCAGGGGCAGTAATATCCTAGACCTGGTCATTACCAACATGGGCAAACGGTGTTCCACACCAGAGGTCAATTCCTTGTTGGTCAGATCCGACCACAAGCTAATCACCCTAGACATCCACATCCCGCCCCCGCCCCCAATTAGGGAAACCACCGTAAAAAACTTCTCCAAAGCCAACTTCACACTTCTTAAGACAGAAGTGGCAAACTTCATGACACCCATGCAAATAGACAACAGAGGTACGACTGCTGAATCCTACACAAATGCACTTTATAAGCACTTACACAAGTGCATGGATCATGATATCCCTAATAAAACCAAGATGCTATCCTCCAAAAAAAGGAAGCCGATCTGGTGGTCCTCTGCCATAAACAAACTCTACAACAGAAGAAAGAAACTGTTGCAAAAAAGAGTAAAATCCCATGACTGGAGGAACGCCCTGGTCAACCTCAGTAAGAAGCTGAGATCCCTCATAAAATCCTACAAAGCTAGTTACGAAAACAAAAAGTACAGTTTTGTACCTACCATAAATGTAGATGTTCGAAGATCCACATTGCTGCAGTCCTTACACTTGGGTAGTCCGCTGTCCTCGGTCGGCCCGAATATCAAAGTATTAGGCTGACGTCGGTCAAGGCGCTTAAGACTGACATCAGGACGTCAGGGTACAAATGCGCATGACCGACGTCATATCCTCAGTCTTTTCTTGCCCCAGATGTCAGAAGACCCTAAAAAGAAAGGTCAAAACCAAAAGACAGCAAAACCAACCAACCACCCTTGCACTAATCATATGTACAATATATACAATATACACAATATTTACAACCCAACCCACACAACCGCCTCTAACTACAGAGGGAAGGAGGGAGGTAGAATTGGACTGCAGCAATGTGGATCTTGAACATCTACATTTATGGTAGGTACAAAACTGTACTATGTTCTTCATCTCACATTGCTGCAGTCCTTACACTTGGGTAGAATCCCAAAGCAGAGGTAAGGGAGGATGGCAAAACTATAAAGCAGTAGGAGCTGCCAAAATGCCCTGTAAAATTGCAGTGGCAAACCCAGCCCTAGATTTAGAGTAAAGTGGAAGGTGATAATGCTTAGAGAAAGTATGCACTGAACTCCAAGTAGCTGCCTCCAAAATATCTTTAGTTGCCACCCCTTAAAAGCTGTAGAAGTGGCAGTAGCCCTAGTGGAATGAGGCCTAATCCCAGCTGGAATCTCCTTACCATGATGGGAATAACAGAAAGCAATACAAAACCCAATCCACTTAGAAATAGTTTGTTTTGACACAGGCTTGCCATGAGAACCCAAAGCAAATGAAACAAATAACTGCTGAGACTGCCTGAACCCTTTAGTTCTGCTCAAATAATATCGCAACTGCCTGTGTACATCCAAAGTGTGCAAAATCTTTTCCCCTTTATTTTGGGGTTTGCATAAAAAGTAGGCAAATGAATAGTTTGGTTTAAAGCCACACTAGAAACCACTTTAGGCATAAAGGAAGGATTAGTACGCAAAGATACCCTATCCTTATGGAAAATTAAGAAAGGCTCAACCGCCATAAGGGCCTGTAATTCAGAAACCCTTCTTGCAGAGGTAATGGCCAACAAAAAAGCAGTCTTCCATGATAAATATTTCAACTCGGCAGTAGCTGCAGGCTCAAAAGGTTGTAGAGTGAGTTTCTCCAACACAAAATTGAGATCCCAAGCAGGAGTAGGAGCTCTACGTGGAGGTCTTATATTCTTTGCCCCTCTAAGGAATTGCTTAAACAAAGGATGAGAAAATAATGGTGGGTCACAGTCATAGTGAGCAGAAATTGCTGCAGCATGAACCTTAATAGAAGAGAAGGACAAACCTTTGTCCAGTAACTCAGTAAGATATTGAAGAGCCACACTTAAATTAGGCTCAGAAACATCAAATTCCTTTGCTGTACTCCAAAATAAAAATCTCTTCCATTTATCTGCGTACACTTTCCTTGTACTAGGCTGTCTGGCCTCCAAAATAACATTCAAAACTTGCTGTGGAAGCTGAGACCCTCCAGGGTTCAAAACAGAATATGCCAGGCTGTTAGGTGAAGAGAGTGAAGCTTGACATTGAGTAAATGACTGTTCTCCTGAGACAGCAGGTGTGGAATCGAAGGTAAAGGCCATGGAGGCTCCCGTACCAGACTTCTCAGTAATGGGTACCAGTGCTGTCGAGGCCAATCTGGAGCTATTAAAATCATCTTTGGCTTGTCCTGTCTGACCTTCAGGAGTACCTTTGGGAGGAGAGGCAGAGGTGGAAAGGCATACACATGAAGATTGCTCCAATTGAATGAAAGAGCATCCACTTTCCAAGCTGTGGGATGAAACCTTTTGTGCAAAACTTTGGCAGCTGGTAGTTTAGTGGAGAAGCGAACAGATCTATGTCTGGAGTTCCCATAACACTGTCAATTTCTGAAATACATGAGGATCCAATTTCCACTCGTGGGGATCCATAATTTGTCTGCTCAACACATCTGCTAAGGAGTTCTGTGCTCCGGCAGAAACCTTGCCTGAAGATTTAGCTGTAAACTGAGAGCAGTCTCCCACAAAATCATTGCTTGTCTGCATAGAGGATAAGAATGTGTTCCCCTTGCTTGTTGATGTACCACATGACAGTTGTGTTGTCTGTTAGAACCAACACCTGCCCTGGAAGAAGTAAATCCTTGAAAGCTATTAATGCAAATTGGACTGCTAACATCTCCTTCAAGTTGATATGTAGATGTTGAAGTCTGGCAGGCCACGTGTCTTGTACCCACTTTCCATTTAGATGAGCTCCCCAAGCTTTGTATGAGGCATCTGTCGTTAGAATCTGACTCGCCTCTGGCCGGGTCACAGAGAGTCCCTTGTTTAGGTGACATTCCTGAGCCCACCACAAAAATTCCTTTTGAATGCAAGGTATTATCTGAATGACAGTGTCCAAATCTTGGCAGTGCTGTGCCCATACATTTTTGAGATACCATTGTAGCTTCCTCATATGCAGTTTGGCATTGGGAAGCACCAGAATACAAGATGCCATGAACCCCAAGGCTTGAAGGACTGTCCTTGCAGTCAGCCTGGACTGATGAGACAATTGATGGAAGTAGAGAGAAAGATTCTTTTGTTTGTCCGGGGTCAAAAAGGCCATCTGGGATGCTGTATTCAGTCTCACACCCAGAAAGCACATGTCCTGAGAGGGTACTAGACTGGACTTTATTTCGTTCACAGAATACCCCAGGCATCTTAGCACTGCTATCACATACTGTAAATGATGAAGAAGTTCGTCCTTTCCTTGGGCCAGAATCAGGCAATCATCCAAATAAGGATAAATCTGTATTCCTCTTAGCCTGAAGAAAGCTATCACTGGAGCCAGAACCTTCGTGAACACTCTGGGCGCAGTAGATAAGCCAAAGGGCAATGCAGAGAACTGATAATGAGAAGTCCCAGCCCGAAAACGCAGATACTTCCTGCAACTTAGCCTGATAGGAACATGAAGGTAAGCCTCCTTGAGATCCAGAGTCACCATCCAGTGATATTTGCCCAGCAGAGGTAAAAGCTGTTGTAACGTCAACATTTTGAACTTGGGAATGTCCAGATAAGTGTTGAGGATAGATAAATCCAAAATTGGTCTCCACGTGTTCCCCTTCTTTGGTACTAGGAACAGGCGAGAATAAAATCCCAGGCCCACTTCTGGCAGAGGGACCGGTTGTATGGCCCCTATTTGAAGCAGCAGAGAAATTTGTTTGTGAGCCTCTAGTCTTTGCTGAGGAGGAACGTCCGGCATGCCTTTGAAAGGAGGCAAGGTATGGAAATAAAACCTGTAACCTTGGTGTATGATATCCAATACCCATCTGTCTTGGGTAATCAAACTCCAATTTTCCTTGAAGAGTGCCAACATTCCTCCCAAAGGTGCTGCCAGGCAAGAAGGATCTGACAGCTGAAAAGGTAGGTCATTGGGCCTGTTTACGAAAGGACTGGCCCCTGCCCTCACCCGAAGATTGTGCAGGTGAACTCCTGTTCTAGGTCTGAAGGAGCTCTGAGCTCTGCCCCTACCACGCCTAGATCTACCCCTAGACTGTGAATCATAAGAAGGGTACGTCCACCCCTTAGCAGGCCAATTCCTACTAAACTTCGGAGGCTGAACTTGCAAAAAATCTTTAACAGCCTGCATAGACTTAGCCTTGTCTTCCATTTTCTTCAAGACTGACTCCACAGGAGAACCAAACAACACATCAGACTGTAAAGGAGCATCCAAAATCCTTGTCTTAACATGGTCAGATAAATTCTGATCCCTCAGCCAGGCGTGCCTGCGAAGAACTGACCCAGTGGCAGCCACCCTAGACGAGGCCTGTACAGCATCAAAACCACATTGTAAAGAATGCTTACCCACCTGTTCAGAGACATGTACCAAATCTTGTAATTCTTTACACTCAATGCCTTCCGCCAGAGCATCTACCTTAGACTTCAATTGAGTAAGAAGATAGTTTTGATATTTCAACATGTGAAACTGGCAATTCAAAGCCCTCATAGCTAAGGTGGAAGAAGTATAGACTTTCTTTCCCCATCTATCCAAAGCTCTGGCCTCTTTATCTGGAGGAACCGGATTTTTTACAACAGAGGCCTTGACACCCTTAGGTCCCTGACTAACAGTTTCTAGGACTCTTATAAAGATATTTATGAGCCTCAGGCACCCTGTAATACCTATCCGGTTTAACAGGAGCAGGAGGCAAAGAATCAGGATTAAGTGAAGCCTCTGCAAACACATCTTCCACAACATCCAGAACAGGTGGTATAGCCAAAGGCCTATGCTGGGGTAAAAGCAAAAATTCCCTAAGCCTTTTCCTGGAATCAGAGAAGTCCTGACCTTCCCACTTAAAATGTTCCCTCATGGAATGAAGAGTCTCTGAAAAAGAAAAATCCTCTGGAGGAGAAGCAGAAGGAGTCGAATCATCTGCATCAGAATCAGAATAAGGAGAGTACTCCTGCAAGTCTTCAGCCAAGACTCTGAAACATCCAAGCCTGCTCAAAACTCCCCAACTCTGGCTCCACCCTAGGCCTCTTATCAGGAGGGGGCAAAGAACCTCTAATCAAAGTAATTAAATCTTCTGCCATTTTAAGCATGTGCTTCTTGGGCACAGATCCTGTAGAACTAGGAGTGACACCAACAGAAGCTAAACCTGGCCTGCCTCTGGGAGAAGCCTTGGAAACAGAAGGAGAGGGCCTAACCACCCTAGGAAGGGAGGGGAGTACAGTAACTTGAGAAGCCCCTTCAGCCTGACCTGCCTCCTGAGAGGCCACATCCTGCAATATCAAAGTCTCCCCCTGGGACTCCAGAGAAGCCTCGCGTGGAACCCCCGGTTCCACTGACGCCTCTAAAGAACCGGGCGTCCGCACGGACGACTCTTCTTGCCTGGGTTTAGCTGCTTTGTCTTTGCGCTTCTTCAAGAAGCAGGCCGGAGCATCCGACGGCATATTGTAATTGCACCGCTCAAGACCAACCTGGCACAATCTAACCTTCGCTAATAGTGCGCTTATTGAACCTAGCACAAAAGCGACACCCAACAACGTCGTGCTCAGGCCCCAAACAAGGAATACACAAAGTATGATAGTCCCTATGCGGTATCTGCTTCCCACAAGAAATACAGTTATTCACTTTTTCTGACATCCAGTAAACCACTGAGGCAAGAAAAAACTAAAATATTCCCCAACGTGGTACTTAGCCAACTTTGACTCGGTCTGAAACTCCGAATTCGAAAAATTTCAGAACGCCGAACGGCACTTGCAACGCTGCTTCTGCATCGGACCATGCGGCAAAAAAGACTGAGGATATGACGTCGGTCATGCGCATTTGTACCCTGACGTCCTGATGTCAGTCTTAAGCGCCTTGACCGACGTCAGCCTAATACTTTGATATTTGGGCCGACCGAGGACAGCGGACTACCCAAGTGTAAGGACTGCAGCAATGTGAGATGAAGAACATCTGCCACTGACTCTAAAGACAACCACAAAGCATTCTAGAGCTATGTCAAGAATCTCAATGGCAACACTCAGATCTGCTCTGAGTTACAGCACAATGGCACTAAATATACAGAACCAACTGATATTGCCAATATCCTGGCAGATAGGTTCAGTGCTAACTTTACCCTCCTCTCACCCCCTAGATGGCCCATCTCTATACCGGAAGAATGCAACGTTCCTGTAATCACGGCTGCACAGGTAAAAAAAAAAACACTCTCCAAAGCCAAGAACGCAGCATCCATGGGACCTGACAATATCCCAGGCTGCGTTCTACACAAATTACAGAATGAACTGGCACCCTACCTAAGTAGCATGTTCAGTCATAGCCTCACCTCAGGCTTTGTGCCTACTGAATTGCGCACCGCGACGGTTATCCCACTCCACAAAGGGGGAGCCACGACAGACCCCGGGAACTACCGCCGCATTAGCCTGACGAGCCTGGTCTGCAAGGCCATGGAATGCATCATCATGGAACTTAAACAAAGACATTGGTAATCGCCAAACTCTGGACCCTACCCAGTTCAGATTTGTAAAAGGCAGATCATGTCTCCTAAACCTGATTGACTTCTTTGAAGCAGTCACCAAAGCCATAGATGAGGGTAAGGTGGTTCACACAGCTTATCTAGATCTCGTCAAGGCTTGACACCATCCCCCACTCCGGAATTATAGATAAGCTCACTAAACTAGATATAAATCCCTATGTCACAAGATGGGTTGCCAACTGGCTTACGGACAGAACCCACACTGTGAAAGTAGCAGATTCCAAATCCGACTTCAGACCAATGACAAGTGGAGTACAACAGGGTTCAGTCCTGGGTCCCCTCCTGTTTGGTGTCTACTTCTCTGAAGTACAGGCTAACACAGGTCTTTGACTAACAAAGTTTGCAGGTGACTGCAAACTAGGAGCCATAATCAAAACTCCTAACGATGTGGACATACTACAAAAGGGCCTCACTGAGACAGATGCCTGGTGTCAAAGACATGGCCTGAAGCTCAATGCCAAAAAGTGTATTGTCATCCCCTTTGGTAAAAACTCTGTACCCATGAACTACCACATAGCTGGTAGTCTACTTAACTTGAAAATGTGATGAGACCTTGGGACACAGGTGGACAGTAGTCTCTCCTTTGATAATCACATCGCCACAGTGGTCAGGAAATCCTTCTACATGGCTCAACTCATCACAAAAGGTTTCTCATCCAGAGAAAAAGAGGTCATTGTTCCCCTCTACTCATCACTCATTAGACCCATTATACAGTACAACGCTCCTTTTGGTATGTACCTCACAAGACATCTACAACAACTGGAAAGGCCACAGAAATACCTCACAAAGACGATTACTGGCCTCAGACAGATGCCCTATGCAGACCGTCTCAAAAAACTCCAGCTTTACTCCGTCACATATTGCCTACTCAGAGGCGATCTCTGCCTAACATACAAAGCTATGTTAAACCCAGAGCTGTTGGACATGCTCCACTTAAAAAAATCCCAATCCCTCCGAGCTACACGCTCTAGGGACCTAAACTTTGTCACCACAATAAACAGAACATGCTGGAGGGATAGATTCATGTCCCAGAGACTTCCCATACTCTGGAACAGACTACCTATCTATGTCAAACAGAGCTCCTCATTAGTACTCTTCAAGAAAAATCTTGATGATTGGATGGGAGATAGGAAATTCACCCCAGGGATCACTTCTGTGGCTCTGCTCGACAGGGGCACAGGAAAATAATTTTCTTGGGTGGCAAAAGCCAGGGTACATTTATGGCTAGGCTTATATAGGCCCTAGGGCCAATAGCCTAGTACCCTCCTATGAACCTATTAAACTACGGGTGCAGAAGTGTGTTGAACTGTATGTTATGTACTGAGCTTCAAGAATGTAACCACAATACACCCTACTGCAAAAGAACAGAAATGTATATAAACTATAGTTGGAACATACAGAGTTAACTTGCAAACCTTCAAGAAAATAAGTTGAAAAATGAAGTGTTTTATGTTTGTGTTTCAGTGCAGCAAGCAGACACAATGTCTACAGCTAGATGTTTTCCTATTGTCTTGAAACAGAAATAATTACTAGGTTTAAAATGTAAAGTATTTTTATTGCTCTGTGACTTCCTAGCAGCTGCACATGCAAGAGATAAGCATTTTTGACACAGAGGTGCTAAAAGTCTTAAATATCTGTTCAGTCTGAGAACTGGACGCAGGTGACAAAGAGTGATGGCATCCACAGCTGACCAAGCAGTAATGTATTTATATTAATTTGGGAACTCTCTCAGAGACTGTGCATTTTATATTTGTCTTTGGACCTGGAAACATTCTCTCATCAGCACTTACCTTGCTAATAGTAAGTAATCAGGGTATGGTAATATCTCTTAGATATAGATAGGAATATAGTAAAGATTAGTTTAGATGTTTTCTGTATTTATTTGAGATGGTCCTGCAATGTTGTTTTAAAATATTTCCTGTGATTCTGAACTCTGTAGTCACTGTATTGAGTATTGTCCTGCTCTTTTATTATTAAATATATTTAAACCTTTTAATTGTGGCTGGTTTGTTTAGAGATATTTAAGCTCTGAGAGTGCTTGCATATGTATTTGGTGACACTGTATGGGCCACTCCAGTAGCATTGAAAGTCTTGGTTACACTTACCATTTGGATAATAGTAACATCACACAGTAGGACTGGTCACCCTTTGGGAAAGGCCTTATAGTAGCTGATAAGGGTGGCTGGTGGCAGCTGGTACTACTTTATAGCCTGAGCAGAAGGGGGAATAGCCTTTCCCAGGTGTGTGTGTTTGGTTGTATATCAATCAAATCTCAAAGTGTGTGTCAGCTACTTGGGCAGGGACATGAAGCACTGGCTGGACAGAGAAGGTGCTGGTGGTCTTAGCTTGGCCACTCGGCTGAGATTTTAACCCTAGCTGTGCCAGTAGGGAGTCTTATTGGGGACCTGGAGAAAGAGGGAGAAACCAGCCCCAAAATGACTGTGATCTCTGTGTGCTCTTAAGAGAAATTGTAGTTTACTGTGTGTGTACTTGTCATCCTCCCAATGTGGATGTATCTCACTAGTGCTAGTAGTGAGGACTGAGGCTCCTTGATTACTGGGCCAGTGCAGAGGCATCACAGAGTGACGGATCAGAGAGTGTGCCAGACACAAGCTAGCCAGCTACAGCTTTGTTCAGCCAGACATGTCACTTGATAAACTTAATCGCAACAGTCCTACGTATGTCTGCCTATTTTTAATTTCTCCAAATCTTTTGGGTTTCTAATACCATGATGGGAATGGACCCCATTCCTAAGTCAAAGTATGATTACATTTCCCATCAGTATGGCAGTGTTGATGTTAAGTCAAAAGAGAAGCCTTTAGACTTTCACCATGTTTTCCACCATAGCATCTTTAAATGTTCTGAGTTTCTACCCCACACAATCATGTGGGTTTGAAGGTTAAGGGTTCTAAAGGATACAGTGGCCATAAAATATACGTTCTTCTCAGAACAGTTAACTATACGATTATTGTGGTCATATAAATTAGTGCTCTACCCCTGAAACAGTCAAACTCCCTTAACAGAATCTATGAACACTACAGCTGAAGCTGCTACTGGATTTTTGTAAAGGAGCTTAACAGATTCCAGGATCACATGAAAAACAGCTCTCTAATGAGCAGAGTTTGGGAGTCTACTTCTAAAGATGCAGTTTCAAAGACATCTCGCAGAGCTTCCAAAAACTGAAGTAACAGCTTTAGATTTATGAAGGGACAGTCCCAGAAGTCCATGAATCTTTTCTGGGATGCTCACACCTTTTAGCATCCCACTTAAAATAGCTTCTCATCACAGAGTTTTTCTCCAAATAAAAGGTTCTTTGAAGGACACCCAGAAGACAGTGTCTCCTCGTTATCTGTACCATACCAAGAAGTAAGCAAAATAAGAAGTTATGTACTCACCGTAACGTTCCATCAGAGTAGGTAAACTTCATTTGTCAGCAACCTATGGGTTATCGGATCCGAGCCGGCAGTTTCCAGCAGCTAAGATCCGAGCTCCAAGCTCCTCCCCCTTACCCATAACTCCATGCCATCCCTTCCTGACCTCAGATCGAGTTTGCCTAAAAACAAGGCTTGCAATCGCAACCTGCCTAGGGTAAACCGGGTACAACCTACTCAGAAGCAGGGACATCAAAAACATCCGAAGAGGACAGGGGGACGGAGGGAGGGACGGTTGCTGACAAATGAAGTTTACCTACTCAGATGGAACGTTATGGTGAGTACATAACTTCTTAATCTGAAGTAGTTAACTTCATTTGTGCATCAACCTATGGGACAGAGTCCCCAGCTACCTGAATCTTGGGAGGCCCTCAAGGAAGGATGTTCTGGAGCACTGCAGAGCCAAAGGATGCTCTCCCTCTGGAAACCAGATCTAACTTGTAGTGGTTTATAAAAGTGTGAGATGAGGCCCACGTGGCAGCCGAGCAAATGTCATCCAACGAAACTCTAGCCCGAAAAGCAGCAGAGGTAGAAACAGACAGAGTTGAATGGGCATGGACTCCCTGAGGAGCAGGCCTGCCAGAACTCTCATAAGCCAAGAGAATACACTGAGAAATCCACCTGGACAGTGTGACTTTAGAAACAGTTTTCCCCAAACTGGATTCAGCAAAGGACACAAATAACTGATCTGAATGTCTATGACCGGCTGTTCTGTGCAGATAAAATCTCAACTGTCTGCGTATATCCAAAGAGTGTAATTTGAATTCGTCCTTATGTTGGTAATTGGGGAAGAAGACTAGCAAATTAATAGACTGATTAATATTAGTTTCGGAAGCAATTTTGGGGAGAAAAGAGGGATTGGTCCTGAGGAATACCCTATCCTTGTGGAAAATCAAGTATGGAGGCTTGGCACACAGGGCTTGAAGCTCCGAAACCTTTTTTGCCGATGTGATAGTGACAAGAAAGGCCATTTTCCAGGACAAGAACTTGAGATCTACCGAGGCAGCAGACTCAAAGGGAGAAGCTGTTAAGGCCTGGAGCACCAGCGATAAGTCCCAAGGAGGGATCACATCTTTCACCGGAGGCCTTAGTAGGAAGGTGCCTTTTAAGAAGGCCTTACATAATCTGGATTAAGTCAGAGGGCCAAGATCACATCCAACATGATAATGAGTGATAGCCGCCAACTGTACTTTGACTGTGGAAGAGCTAGCACCTTTATCAAACAGTCCCGACAGAAAATCCAGCACAGCTGGTAACAGAGCTGTGAAAGGATCTAGGTTCTGATGTTCAGCCCAAATAGAAAAACGTTTCCATTTGTTACGATAAACCTTCCTAGTAGACGGCTTGTGGGCCGCCACCAGGATCGCTTTGACCTGGGAAGAGATACTGGGAGTCCGAACTAACAGTGGAACTGGATCAACCAAGCTGTGAGCTTGAGGTTGTCCAGGTTCGGGGTTGGTAGGCCCAGGGGGTGAGATATCAGATCCGGAAGGGGATCTAGAATCCAGGGAGGATTCACTAGATGAGACCACAGATAAGGGAACCATGCCTGACGAGGCCAGAATGGGGCAATGAGGATTATCGTGCACCCCAACCGTCTGGCTTTCTGCAGAAATTTGAGCATCAGGGGAAGGGGCGGATAAGCATAAAGAAGACCGGGAGGCCAAGCATGCACTAGAGCGTCTCTTGGTGATTCCCCGGGTGGGGGAATTAGAGAAAAGTAGGTGTCGCACTTCGTGTTTGAAGGAGAGGCGAAAAGATCGCAACAAGGTTGACCCCATTTGGAGAAGATCTGCTTCGCTACATTGGGATTCAGAAACCACTTGTACGGGGAGAGGATGGTGCGACTCGGTCTGTCCGCTAGGATGTTGGACCGACACGGAATGTGTGTCGCTAAGAGAAAGCGGTTCGTGGAAATTGCCCATTCCCAAACTCTCATGGCCTCTTCACAAAGTGGATAGGACCTGGCTCCCCCTTGTTTGTTGATGTACCAAACGACAGACATGTTGTCCGTCTGGAGCGCAATAGTCCTGATGGGAAGAAGGCTCTGAAGTGCTTGCAACGCTAACAGCACCGCCCTCATCTCCAGGACATTGATATGCAGTGAGGTCTCCGTCTGGTTCCACATGCCTTGGACGGTCCTGCCACAACAATGCCCCCCCACCCGAGGCGAAAGGCGTCCGTGGTGACCGTGACTAGGGGAGGGGACATAGAGAAGGGGCGCCCCTTTTGGAGGTCCGGAGACTGGAGCCACCATAAGAGGGCACTCCTGCAAACCCTGCTGAGAGGGACAGGATGGCTTAGGGGAAAACGTAGGAAGGACCATTGGACTTGGAGTGTCCATTGCAGAATTCTCATATTTAGGCGCGCCATGGGAAGGAGATTGATGGTAGCCGCCATCGAGCCTAGGGCCCTCAGGACCAGTTCTGCCGGAGGGGTTGGACAATGAAGAATGGCCTGCACATGTAGTTTTAGGGATCGCAACTGGTCCGGGGTTAAGAAAACTAAGAGCTGGTTTGTGTCTACCCTGGCTCCGATAAAATCTATGACCTGAGCCGGGAGCAGGGAGGACTTCCCAGCGTGAAATCGTGATCCCCAGCCGGGGAGCTAAGCGAAGGAAGAAATTCCTGGCTGTGCAGAGTAGATGCCGTGTAGGGGCGGTCAGGAGCCAGTCGTCCAGGTACGGAAAGACCTGAATTCCCTGGAGTCTCAGGTGGGCCGCTACTACCGCTAACACCTTGGTGAACACCCTGGGGGCTGTGGTGAGACCAAAGGGGAGGACCCTGAACTGATAGTGACTGGCTCCTAGCTGGAAGCGGAGAAACCTCCTGGAATGTCTGTCCATTAAGATGTGGTAGTACGCATCCTTGAGGTCTATGGAGCACATCCAGTTGTTCTCCTGCAAAAGGGGGAGAATGGATTGAAGAGTGACCATCCGGAACTGTTCTTTGGCTATTGCCAGGTTCAATAGGGATAAGTCGAGGATTGGCCTTAAGTCCCCCGTCTTTTTTGGCACCAAGAAGAACCTGGAGTAAAAGCCCGATCCGTTCTGGTCTGGGGGGACATGCTGGATTGCTCCTTTTTCTAGCAGCTGCTGAATTTCTGTAGCTGCGGCCTCCCTCTGATCGGGTGGGACATCGGGGAGGAATCTGGGTCTGAGAGGGGGAGGAGAAATGGAATCTCGTAGCCTCTGGATATGATCCAAAACACCCAGCGGTCTGTCGTGATGGACTCCCGAGCTGCTAGGTGCTTTGAGAAACGCCCCCCGAATGCCTCCAGAGTGGAGCAGTCAGGTAACCCCTCAGGGTTGCTGCGTGGGCCGATCAGAGAAAGGTTCTCTGGACCCAAAGTTCTTCGGGCTCTCTCTGCCTCTAGAGTGGCGTCCACCCTGTCCTCCTCTGCCTCTGAAGGATGGGGAGTCCGGAGCAAAACGGGATTGCTGAGACTTTCGGAACCACATCTTCTTCTGTCCCTTTTGGTTCTTCGAGAAGGACCTCTGGGGAGCAGAGAAGCGAACACTGACGGCAGACAACATCTTCCCGTCTTTCTCGCTCTGGACCAAGCTATCGCTTACGGTCTTGCCAAAAAGGGCAGAACCATCAAACGGGGCATTAGCGAATGACGCCTTGAAGGGTTCCGCGAAATCACAGTGGCGGAGCCAGGCCTGTCGCCTTAGTACAACGCCCGCTCCGCTAGCTCTAGCGGCCCCTTCCATAGCATGGGACAGCAGCCGCATAGAGGTATTGGAAATCGACCTGAGAGTGGCCATTCGGGTAGAGTACACCTGTTTGTCCTCTGCTGACATGGACTCTGGGGGCGACCCGGCATATTCTTTGATAAGATCCCGCTGGAGCCGTATGACATGTGCCATGTAGTTCAGCGACCTTATGGAGAAGGTGGCTGAAACAAACATTCGCTTTCCCAAACGGTCCATCGCCTGGGACTCCTTGTCAGGGGGATGGACCGAGGGACTCTCTTGGGCCAGTTCCCTCTTGGTGGCCGCCGCCACCAACATGGCATCTACAGGGGTTCCCTTGCTCCAATGAGACCTGCCCGAAGGCGGGCTGAGAATTCTGTCAGGCCTCTTAGGGACGGGCTCCACAGTGTCCGGCTCCTTCCATGCCCTGGTAGTGATCATATCTACCAGGGGATCGGCCGGAGGGGACACCCAAGAGGTAGACGGGCATGCTTCAAACGCCTTCAGGAACACGGACTCATCCGAGGTAGGCTTTGGGGCAGATCACCCCCCCCCCCGATCCTGAGCATCTCCATGATGTCTCCACATGAGACATCTTCGGGGGTGATCTTGGGGAGCCTTCCCCTTCCTCCAAGTTCGTGTCCTCAGTCAAGGACTCTGGGAGACTCCAAGTGCCTCCTTTTGTACTTGCGCTTGTGAGGGGCCTCCTCAGGGGGGCTGTCTGAGGAGGCCTCACCAGCCACATCTTGTTCCAACAAGGGAACTATATTTGACGTCTGAGCAGGCTGTCCCTGGGGCCGGGTGATGGAAGTCGGACCCATCTGCGAGGGAGTGCAGGGTGGAGCCGTAGCTAAGGCCGGGGGCCTGGATTCCATCAACAGAACCCTCTCTACCATGTCGAATGCCGAAGGAGAGTCGCTCTCCCCAGGATCCGAGAGCCGACTCTCCCTCAGATCCGACGGGCAGATCGGGGCCAGAGCCTAAGCCATCGGATCCGAAGGGCCAGTATGCTCCGACCTAGTCGGAGCCAACGGCACACTGACCGCTTTGGATCCAAAGCTCAGCTCTCGGCTCTGAGAGCTAGGATCCATAGAAAAGGGACCCGACAGACTAGAGGGTACTGTCGGCGCCAAAGTACCTGAGACTACCGGCGCCGACACCCCCCGGCTCCGACGCTACTCGGCTCTGAAGACGCCGAGCCCGGGAAGCAGGTCGGGGAAGGAGCTATCAGGGCAAAAAAGGGGGTCGAGCTCCCCCCCCGGGGGGGAGGCAGGAGCACTCCCATCTGCAGCTGGGCCTGGAGGAACCTTCTCATCATCCGGTCCAAGTCTGCATCTGTCAGGCTTCTAGTCGACCTGGAAGAGGCCACAGAGGCAGGACGGGAGTGCCGCCTCAATGACCTCGAGGGAGATCGGGTCTCCTCCTCCGGCCCCGGCGAAAATCAGGGAGAACGGAGCAGAGAAGGAGAAGGCCCGGCCGTCCCGGGGGGAGAGACCCGCTTGGCCGGCGGGGCTGACGCAGAGGCCTCGGCCCGCCGCTTGTGTTTCTCGGGGTGCTTCTCCCTCCTAGCTTCCCTATCCTCCTGGCCTGAAGAGGGAGGGAGGTTGAGTCCCGGCCAGTGGAAGGGAAGGGTCCGTGGATGCTGCCGCAGCAGCGGCAGGAACCACGGAGGGGTCGGAGGACGGAGCTGAGTCCGGGGGCAGGAGTCCCGCCAGGATCAGCTTCGACCTCCAGTCCCTGATAGCCCTGGGGTTGAACGCTGCACAAATAGTACAGCCAGAAGATAGGTGTTCAACCCCAAGGCATAAAACGCACCAAGTGTGGCCATCAGCTGGGTAAAGCTTATGGCCACACTCGGTAAATTTAGAAAAGAATGTCTTGGAGGCCTCAGACATTGACCTAAAATACAAGCACTAGGCCCCAAGACCACACACACAAACACACCCTAACACTCTAAGAAACAAGGGGAAGGAAACGCAAAACCCGAGGGAACACTCTAAAACTAAAACTAAACTAGTTCCAACACTCAAAAATCACCCAAAACTTTAAGAAAGTTAAAAAAATAAAAGAATTTTTCTCACAAGAAGTCTCAGGAAACTCAGACGCTCAAGATCAAGCTGCTGTTCAAGCAGCGGCAAACTAGATCTGAGGTCAGGAAGGGATGGCAGGGAGTTATGGGTAAGGGGGAGGAGCTTGGAGCTCGGATCTTAGCTGCTGGAAACTGCCGGCTCGGATCCGATATGGATCCGATAACCCATAGGTTGATGCACAAATGAAGTTAACTACTTCAGATCTGTGATTTACAGTGCAGCTCATACTTGCCCTCTGAAAAAGAGGAGGTCTGATTTCCTCTCTCTCTCCCGCTCTCTGGAATGGTCTCTGTCTTCCGTCTTATACATGGGATCCAAAGTCAGGCAACTGTTCTCGGTCTGGCTGCAGGTTCTGGAAAAAAAAATCATAGAAATCCTTGAACCAGCTTAAATAGATTCTGTTATGGTGGCTGTTCGGAGAAGGAGACCCATCATCTAGCAAAGACCATAAAATGGAGGTCATAAACTGATCAGCCATACAAGTTATTGGTGAAAGGCTTGCAACCAGGGATTTGAGAGCTAGTGGTGGAAGATGTCCATTAGCCACACCACAGAATGGGCATCTTCCAATGACTACGATTGGGATGCCACCTTCTCCTTCAAAAAGTATAGCAAATAATTCAGATGGCACCTGGCATTCAATTTAGTGGACATAACTCCTCCTCCTTCTCTAGTTTGAGATGTACAGTACTGAAGGCATAATGGCTACCAAAAAGACAATGTCGCAAGCCTCCTTAGCATTAGGCACCATACACAAAGGCTGCAAAGGAACCTCCATGTAACTCAGTCTTATGCATTTAAGAAGGCAATATGCAAAAGGAAACTTGTCAGTCTCCCAAGTCTTTTCCTTATATGCTCAATTCCTTTTTTTCCCCTTATATTTTATTCACGGGTATGACATACCCAGGAGCCTGGTGCTGCTGTTAGCAGTAATGGTATGGTGGCTTGTTTGGCAAGAGCCCTTTTGTCTAAGTAAGACTGGAAGGTTAGCTCCCTTCTTTTAATGGTCTTCCTACTAAACCCGGGGCAAACAGACCAAGCAGAGAAGTCATGGTTAGGCCCTAAACAGTACAAGAAAGAACTCAAGACAGCGCAGAACGATGCCACCTTTATAGATATTAGTAGTGTGAAGATGCACGAGAGAAGGTGGATTTAAACCAGCCAAGAACAGGGATGAACAGTTCTGGAAGACTAGCCAGATGTCTGGACTCCTTCTGTGGTAGACAGTCCCACTGTGATGACTGTAACAATGATCTATTCAAAGAAAATATCTGCTAAAACTAACATCTAGGAGCCTTACCTACAAGTACCTACTGTTGACGGCTGATTTCTAAGCATTAAAATTACCCAGAAAGAGAAAACTATCCCAGGACAAGCTAGAAGACAGAAAAAAAGCTGTGACACCCAAAATTTGCAGTGATAGACCAAGCATGCACAACAAGCTGATACCTGGACAAATGGACAAGATCAGAACTTTAGTCAGTGGATGAAGATTACAGCAGCATCAAGGGATCTTCCCCCAGAGAAAGAAGTGAAGCCTCTAACTCTACTGGTGTCCAAGACAAACTACTATTCAAATGTCGGCTCTGTTGGTTTACAGGGATAAGCCCAAACTATAACTCAGATTTGAACAAAAGTTCAGGCACACGCTGGAATTGGTATTGGGGAAGAAAGGAGTGTAATTACTCAGAGCTAAATTCCCATGCCAAGAGGCCTTGGGACTTCATGGTTCACAATTATACCTATCACATTTACACTACTTATATTTATACTTAGGTTCATAGGTTCATACTAGGCTATCTGCCCGAGGGCATTTACAAGCCTAGCCCATAGTTTTGTGGCTTACGCCACCCCTTTAGTATGGGGAACTATACCCATTATTTTGCTGTGCCTCTGTTGAGCAGTGACACTGAGGTAATCCCTGGGGTATATCTGCGATCTCCCATCCATTGGTCAAGATTTCTCTTGAACAAGGCCAGCGAGGTGCTCTGCCTCACATATACCGGGATTTTATTCCACAGCATAGGGAGTCTTTGGGTGATGAATCTATCCCTCCAGCACATCCTATTAATAGCCGTGTCGAGGTTTAAGTCTCCCGCCCTTGTGGCTCTGACGGATCTAGATTTTTTGAGGTGAAGCATATTCATCAAATCTGGGTTTGACATGGCCTTGTATGCTAGGCAAAGGTCACCTCTGAGCAAGCGGTAAGCGACTGAATAGAGCTGGAGTTCTTTCAGTCGGGCAGCATAGGACAGGTGTTTGAGACCCTTTATCCTTTTGGTGAGGAACTTTTGTGGCCTCTCCAGCTGCTGCAAGTGTCGTATTACACTCAGACGGAAAGAGTTCCATGATTAACAGGAAGCACTCCACATCTAATGGGAACAATAACCAGTCAATGATCAGTTCTCATCTTGACCCATACATCAGAAAGATGGCAGACAATACATAGGCAAACAGTACAAAGAACCCTCTTCCCCATGAGGGGAACCACAACAACCAAACCAATTAGGCACAGGTAACTTACCAGTTCCCTACAGAACTGCACTCAGTCTAAACACCACAAGGTGGGAAATTACAGTTATCTAAGCTGAGCTTACCATAACAGTAGATGTTCAAATGATCACTGCTGCAGTAGCCTTACCTATATGGGCAGATTACCACAGCAAACTATATTTAGGAAGTGGAATGAGAAGAGTTCAGGAGCCCCTGGAGAATGGTCCTAGCAAAGCCTTATCTGGACCTAGAGATGTATTCAATCTATGTAGTATTTTGTAAAGGTATGTACCGAGGACCAAGTAGCAACTTCTACAACACTTTCAGAAACCAACCTTTTTTAAAAAGGTATAAATGAAGCAAAGGCCCTGGTAGAGTGGGCCTTGACCCTACCTGTAACAGATTTGTTAAGGTGAATATAACAAAAGGCAATAGCTTTAGACAACCATTTGGAAATAGTCTGTTTTAACATATGTTGCCCCTTCTTCATAATTTCACAAGAAATGTACACCTGATCTAAAGATCCCAAAGATTTAGCCAAAAAGTAGATGAGGGGATAGAGAATCCCTTAGAAAATTTGAAAAAGGAGAGTAAAAAAAAAAAAAAAAAAAAAAAGCTAGTACTCAAGAGGCATGGAGTATTCTCTCCCCCTCATTTTTAGGTTAAGGAAATAAAATGGGGAGATGAATAGCTTAGTTTAAAGTAAACTCGGATACCACTTTAGGGGTAAAAGAAGGATTAGTTCTCAAAGTAATAATGTATCTATGGAAAATGAGATAGGGTTGACTCCACATAAGAGCTTGTAACTAAGATATCCTTCTTGCAGAGGTCAGAGCAATCAGTAAAACTTTTCTGTGTTAAGAAACTCAAGTCAGTCAGATTAGCTGGTTCAACTGGAGCAAGTGTTAGCTTTTCTACAACAAAATTAAGATCCTAAAGAGGGGCCATCTATTTTGATGTAGGCCTCTAATACAAAACCCTTTTCAAGAGCATTTTGACATGAGAATGCGTTGAAAAGGGGACACATGCTGAAATAGCTGATAAACAAACCTTGACAGAGGCATAGTACAGTCATACAAATATTGTAAAACCAGAGAGCAACTACTAGCCTTGAATGGGTGCTGATTATGTCATTGGTTACAATGAGAAAACTTTTTCCATTTGCTAACACATGATTTTCTAGTAGCATAACTTGTTGCCTCCATTAGTACCTGATGTATATTCTCAGAAAACAGACAGTTAAAAGGAGTTAATGAAGATGACTAATGACAGAGTGTATCAAATGCCCTTTCTCTTTTGTGAGGAGATCCAGTCTGTCTGGCCATTTCCAAAAGGAGGGAGAACCACAGTTGCCTGGCCTGGAAGAAGGCACCACAATGACCCTAGAGGATTCCTTCTAAATCTTCAGAAGTACCCTGGATATAAGTGGAAAGGCATACAGGAAAATTTCTGTTCAAAGAAAAGAAAAGGCAGATGTCTTCCAGGCCTTCTTGTATGGAGTCCTGGAACAGAACCTTGCTGGTTGATTGTTCAGAGAGGAGGTAAGAAAGTCTACTTGAACTTCCACAGATGGATCAAATTTTGGAAGACCCCCTGACCTAGTTTTCATTTGTGAGGGTCTGCCCTGGTCCTGCTCAGCTTATCTGCTACATAATTTTGGAATGCAGGATGCCTGTAGAGTAAGACTGTACTGTGAAGTTATATCCCAAACTAACATGGCTAGTACACAAAGGGGGTACAACCTGGTTCCCCTTTGCTTGCTGATGTACCACATGACTGTGATATTGTCTATAACCACTTGAACAGGTCCTGAGGATCAAAGACAGTTCAGAGACTTCAGTGCCTTGACAACAGCAAACATCTCCTTGATATTTATGCACTTTCACCTGTCCTTTGTGTCCCTTAGTCCCTGCATTTTTATCCCTCTTGAAACTGCTCCTCAAGAAAAGCCTTAAGCATCTGTGGTGACTGTCTGTTTTAGAGCAGGGAGAAAGAAGGGAAGACCTGGACTTAAGGATACCTGTTGCCTCCACCAAATGAATTATCTTCTGACAAAGCCCGGCACTGGGATTTGAAAAGATAAAGGATGCTGGAGCTGGGGCAAAGAGATTTCAGATACCACTGTATCTTGCTCATCTGTAGTGCTGCCAGGGGCATCATGAAAATCACAGATGCCATGAGACTCAAAATCCTTAAGTATTCCCTCTCAGTAATGGAAGTCTGAGTGGAAAACCTTAGAAACAGATTTAAATAAAGATCCATTTTTCCTGTGGAAGAAAAGCCCTTTGAACTAAAGTATCTAGTTTACATCCCAAGAATACAATCCTGTGTGAGAGAAAGACTTTGGAATGCTCTCCTGGAATCCCAGCTTATGCAAGAGATCTCTCACCCAGGACACAGATTCCTGACACTTTAAAAAAGACTGCAAAGATAAACAAGTAATCTAAATATGGAAAATGTTGATACCCTGTTAGTCTGCAGTGAGCTATAAATGGAACTAGGCACTTTAACACATTCTTCTTAGTCTTAATCAGAAATCTGAAGAAAAAACCTGTAAACTGCCCCTTCATCTTCCTGTCCAGATACGGAATCTCCAATCTTTTTGCTCCTCTTTCTTTCATCAGAAACCATCTTATGACAAAGATGAACAGCCTGAATTTAACCCTGAGCTAGTCCCAGTAAACTACTTTTGTCTAGGGAAATTTGAAGAGTAGCACATACATGTTCAGTTTTCAGTTTCTTTTTCATAGGAAAAATAAGGCCAACAGTGTTACTAATGGCAGCAACAGCTTCCCCAGGCATGGGTACAACATTCTGACAACAGAGGAAAGTCTTCCCAGCTGTTCCTTCCCCCAGGTCTGGCAAAAGAGGCCTTCCCTTGCCAACTGAAGGGACTCCAGCAGTCCACAATGGCTGTAGGTGCTACACCAGAGAGAACAGAGGCAAAAGATGAATGCTCTGGCAAACATGTAATAGCCAAACAGACTCACCCACCTGTGTTTGAGGCAAACTGTTGGCCTGCTGTGAGGGCTAAGGCACTTTGCTTAACTATTTTCTTTTGTGGCTGGAAGGAGGACAGACTGTAGATGACCTGCACCAAATGGCTTGGGGAAGAATGACTTTTCTAGAGAAGGGGTCTCAGAGGTCAAATCCTCCCAACTTAAGCTCCAAAAAGTTGCTAAAAGAGGCATCCACATGGGGTGGATTTGAGGGATCCCTCCCTTCAACAAAGTATGAGTTCTCAGTGAGAAGACATTCTGGGGGGTGGACAAAGAAGCAACTAGGGAGCCCTTACGCCGTGAATGCTCAAGGCTTGAGGTGTAGGCTGTCCCAAGACCAACTCATTACAAACCCATGTGGATATGTAAACAGTAGATGGATCCGACAAAGGAGCTGAAGAACCCTCTTCTGAATAAGATAGGATCTTCTCTAGAGACTTCCAAGATAGTGGCACACTGATCAACAGCTTAACTTCAGCTCCCTTAGTGAGAGAAAAGCATCCGATAAACAACAGCCATAGATATTGTTGGTTTGAGCAAAATAATGCTACTGGCTAGTAAGTACACTGCCTGGATGCTAGCAATGAAGACATTTAGTAAACCTGAAAAAATCAACCAGAAAAAGTGAAGAGGAAACACTGTCTGGGAAGAATTATGTAGCTGCTCTGCAAAAAGCAGGTCAAGCATCAGCTTTGGTGCAAGAGATGGCTTCCAGTAATTTATAGAAAAAATGAGTAAAATGCGCTCAGGGTTGATTAAAATTAATGCAACACTGATGGAGTACATTCACCTCAAACAACAAAAGGCTGAAAAATGGAAGAAGCTTTAAACAGCCATTCAGCTGCAAAAATCAGAAGTCGAAATGAAGAAATGGCTGGCTGAGTATGAGAATGCTCAAGAAGAGCAGTTTCAAAAAATAGAGGAGTTAGAAGACAGAACATACAGAGAAAACCTGAGATTTTCTGTTGCACCAGATAAACTGGAAGTAACAGACTATTAATTTCATGAAAGCACAAATAAGTAACTAGACTGGTATTCCACAGCAGGATTTGTTAACTGAAAGAGGACATCATATGTATGCTCTTAACTTGGCCATGGAAAGCAACAAAGATGTAATCAATACCAACAGAAAGAGATGATTCTGGCAAAACTGTGGCAGAAGGGTAAATGATTAAAAACTGGAGACACAGTATTTGTAAAAAATGAGTTCTGACTGTACACCAGGCAGAAGAGATGCAAATAAATGTTCACTGCCAACTGAGAAAAATGGAGCCGAAGGCAGCTTTACATTTTGATCTTATGTTTCCATGGAAAGAAGATGACTAAAGGAGAAAACAGTAAAGGGAATGTTGAGAGGCTAGTGTGAGATTTAAGTTGCTTTATCCAGCTTTCTTCAGAATATTTCTCCTGGGGGATCAAAGTCATTTTTTAATGCAGAACAGGTTAAGGTGGAAATCCAAATGTTTATCCAACGGAGGGTGAGCCATCAAACAGAATGGGACTCTGCTTCTCATTCTTCTGATGGTAAGGCTCATAGAGACCCTTTGCCAATGTTGAAGGGTTCCAAAGGAAAATGCATGAGAGAGAGAAAAAAAAGCACAGTAGTTGACTACAAGAAGAGGGTACACTGGACTTGAACAGAAGTTTGAGACTGGAATATGGAGATGAACAGGAAGACCAGAAACACTGAAATTAGTGAATACATGTGAGGCTATAAAACATCAATTATTTTTGTGAAATATGGCTTTACAAGAAAAAGTGGCTGAGAAAAACTTGATTTTTGTTGACTTCACTGAGCTTGTTGGGGGACTGAAAGGCATATGACCCATTTCATGTCATTAATGTCTGGAAAGAAACTAAATGGAAAAAAAAACAGGGAGAAGGAGGGAAAACTAACTGTAAGAAAAAAGTACAGTTTTGTACCTACCATAAATGCAGATGTTCGAAGATCCACATTGCTGCAGTCCTTACACTTGGGTAGTCCGCTGTCCTCGGTCGGCCCGAATATCAAAGTATAAGGCTGACGTCGGTCAAGGCGCATTTGACTGACATCAGGACGTCAGGGTACAAATGCGCATGACCGACGTCATATCCTCAGTCTTTTCTTGCCCCAGATGTCAGAAGACCCTAAAAATAAAGGTCAAAACCAAAAGACAGCAAACAACCAACCAACCACCCTTGCACTAACTATATGTACAATATATACAATATACACAATATGTACAACCCAACCCACACAACCACCTCTAACTACAGAGGGAAGGAGGGAGGGTAAATTGGACTGCAGCAATGTGGATCTTCGAACATCTACATTTATGGTAGGTACAAAACTGTACTATGTTCTTCATCTCACATTGCTGCAGTCCTTACACTTGGGTAGAATCCCAAAGCAGAGGTAAGGGAGGATGGCTAACTACAAGGAAGCAGGAGCTGCCAAGATGCCCTGCAAAACAGCAGTGGCAAAACCAGCCCTAGATTTAGAGTAAAGTGGCAGGTGATAATGCCTAGAGAAAGTATGCACTGAACTCCAAGTAGCTGCCTCCAAAATATCCTTGGTTGCCACTCCCTCAAAAAGCTGTTGAAGTGGCAGTAGCCCTAGTGGAATGAGGCCTAATCCCAGCTGGAATCTCCTTGCCATGATGGGAATAACAGAAAGCAATGCAAAACCCAATCCACTTAGAAATAGTTTGTTTTGACACAGGCTTGCCCTGAGAACTCAAAGCAAAAGAAACAAACAACTGCTGAGACTGCCTGAACCCTTTAGTTCTGTCCAAATAATAACGCAACTGCCTGTGTACATCTAAAGTGTGCAAAATCTTTTCCCCTTTATTTTGGGGATTTGCATAAAAAGTAGGCAAATGAATAGTTTGGTTTAAAGCCACACTAGAAACCACCTTAGGCATAAAGGAAGGATTAGTACGTAATGATACCCTATCCTTATGGAAAATCAAGAAAGGCTCAACCGCCATAAGGGCCTGCAATTCAGAAACCCTTCTTGCAGAGGTAATGGCCAACAAAAAGCAGTCTTCCATGACAAATATTTCAACTCAGAAGTAGCTGCAGACTCAAAAGGTTGTAGAGTGAGTTTCTCCAACACAAAATTGAGATCCCAAGCAGGAGTAGGAGCTCTTCGTGGGGGTCTTATATTCTTTGCCCCTCTAAGAAATTGCTTGAACAAAGGATGAGAAAACAATGGTGGGTCGCAATCATAGTGAGCCGAAATTGCTGCAGCATGAACTTTAATAGAAGAGAAAGACAAACCTTTGTCTAGTAACTCAGTAAGATATTGAAGAGCCACACACAAATTAGGCTCAGAAACATCAAAATCTTTTGCTGCACTCCAAAATAAAAATCTCTTCCATTTGTCTGCGTACACTTTCCTTGTACTAGGCCTTCTAGCTTCCAAAATAACATTCAAAACTTGCTGAGGAAGTGGAGGCCCACTATGGTTCAAAACAGAATATGCCAGGCTGTTAGGTGCAGAGAGTGAAGCTTGACATTTAGCAAATGGCTGTCCTCCTGCGACAACAGGTGTGGAATCGAAGGCAAAGGCCATGGAGGCTTCCGTACCAGACTTCTCAGTAATGGGTACCAGTGCTGTCGAGGCCAATCCGGAGCTATTAAAATCATCCTTGGCTTGTCCTGTCTGACCTTTAGAAGTACCTTTGGGAGGAGAGGCAGAGGTGGAAAGGCATACACATGAAGATTGCTCCAATTGAAAGAAAGAGCATCCACTCTCCAAGCTGTGGGATGAAACCTTTTGTGCAAAACTTTGGCAGCTGATGGTTTAGTGGAGAAGCGAACAGATCTATGTCTGGAGTTCCCCATGACACTGTCAATTTCTGAAATACATGAGGATCCAATTTCCACTCGTGGGGATCCATAATTCGTCTGCTCAACACATCTGCTAAGGAGTTCTGTGCTCCTGGCAGAAACCTTGCCTGAAGATTGAGCTGTAAACTGAGAGCAGTCTCCCACAAAATCATTGCTTGCCTGCATAGAGGATAAGAATGTTCCCCTTGCTTGTTGATGTACCACATGACAGTTGTGTTGTCTGTTAGAATCAACACCTGCCCTGGAAGAAGTAATTCCTTGAAAGCTATTAATGCAAACTGGACTGCTAACATCTCCTTCATGTTGATATGCAGATGTTGTAGTCTGACAGGCCACTTGTTTTGTATCCACTTTCCATTTAGATGAGCTCCCCAAGCTTTGTCTGAGGCATCTGTCGTTAAAATCTGACTCGCCTCTGGCCGGGTCACAGAGAGTCCCTTGTTTAGGTGACATTCCTGAGCCCACCACAAAAATTCCTTTTGAATGCAAGGTATTATTTGAATGACAGTGTCCAGATCCTGGCAGTGCTGTGTCCATACATTTTGAGATACCATTGTAGCTTCCTCATATGCAGTTTGGCATTGGGAAGCACCAGAATACAAGATGCCATGAACCCTAAGGCTTGAAGGACTGTCCTTGCAGTCAGCCCGGACTGATGAGATAGTTGATGGAAGTAAAGGGATAGACTCTTTTGTTTGTCCGGGGTTAAAAAGGCCATCTGGGAAGCTGTATTCAGTCTCACACCCAGAAAGCACATGTCCTGAGAGGGTACTAGACTGGACTTTATTTCGTTCACAGAATACCCCAGGCATCTTAGCACTGCTATCACATAGTCCAAATGATGAAGAAGGCTCTTCCCTTCCTTGAGCCAGAATCAGGCAGTCGTCCAAATAAGGATAGATCTGTATTCCTTTTAGCCTGAAGAAAGCTATCACTGGAGCCAGAACTTTCGTGAACACTCTGGGCGCAGTAGATAAGCCAAAGGGCAATGCAGAGAACTGATAGTGAGAAGTCCCAGCTCGAAAACGCAGATACTTCCTGCAACTTAGTCTGATAGGAACATGAAGGTAAGCCTCCTTGAGATCCAAAGTTACCATCCAATGATCTTTGCCCAGCAGAGGTAAAAGCTGCTGCAACGTCAACATTTTGAACTTGGGAAAGTCCAGATAAGTGTTGAGGATAGATAAATCCAAAATTGGTCTCCACGTGTTCCCCTTCTTTGGTACTAGGAACAGGCGAGAATAAAATCCTAGGCCCACTTCTGGCATAGGGACCGGCTGTATGGCCCCTATTTGGAGCAACAGAGAAACCTGCTTGTGAGCCTCTATTCTTTGTTGAGGAGGAATGTCTGGCATGCCTTTGAAAGGAGGCAAGGTATGGAAATAAAACCTGTAGCCGTGGTGTATGATATCCAATACCCATCTGTCTTGGGTAATTAAACTCCAATTTTCTTTGAAAAGTGCCAACCTTCCTCCCAAAGGTGCTGCCAGACAAGAAGGCTCTGGCAGCTGAAAAGGTAGGTCATTGGGTCTGTTTACGAAAGGACTGACCCCTGCCCTCACCCGAAGACTGTGCAGGAGAACTCCCTGTTCTAGGCCTGAAAGAGCCCTGAGCTCTGCCCCTACCACGCCTAGGTCTACCCCTAGACTGGGAATCATAAGAAGGATACGTCCACCCCTTAGTAGGCCAATTTCTACTAAACTTTGGAGGCTGGACCTGCAAAAAATCTTTAACAGTCTGCATAGACTTAGCTTTGTCTTCCATTTTCTTTAAAACTGCCTCAACAGGAGGACCAAACAACACGTCAGATTGTAAAGGAGCATCTAAAATCCTTGTTTTAACATGTTCAGACAAATTTTGATCCCTTAGCCAGGCGTGCCTGCGAAGAACTGACCCAGTGGCAGCCACCCTAGACGAGGCTTGTACAGCATCAAAACCACATTGCAAAGAATGCTTACCCACCTGTTCAGAAACATGTACTAAATCTTGCAACTCTTTACAATCAATACCTACTGCCAGAGCATCAATCTTAGACTTCAATTGTGAAAGGAGATAGTTTTGGTATTTCAACATGTGAAACTGGCAATTCAAAGCCCTCATAGCAAGAGTGGAAGAAGTATAAACTTTCTTTCCCCATCTATCCAAGGCCCTAGCCTCTTTGTCTGCAGGAACCGGATTCTTAACAACAGAGGCCTTAACACCTTTAGGCCCCTGGCTAACAGTTTCTGGGTCTGCCCTAGGACTCTTAAAAAGATACTTATGAGCTTCAGGCACCCTGTAATACCTATCCGCTTAACAGGAGCAGGAGGCAAAGAATCAGGATTAAGAGAAGCCTCTGTAAAACATCTTCCACTACATCCAAAACAGGAGGTATAGCCAAAGGCCTATGCTGGGGTAAAACAAAATTCCCTAAGCCTTTTCCTGGAATCAGAGAAGTCCTGACCTTCCCACTTAAAATGCTCCCTCATGGAATGAAGAGTTTCTGAAAAAGAAAAATCCTCAGGAGGAGAAGCAGAAGGAGTAGAATCATCCACATCAGAATCAGAATAAGGAGAGTACTCCTGCAAGTCTTCAGCCGAAGACTCTGAAACATCTGAAGCCTGCTCAAAACCCCCCAGCTCAGGCTCCACCCTAGGTCTCTTATCAGGAGGGGGCATAGAACCCCTAATCAAAGTAATCAAATCTTCTGCCATTTTAAGCATATGCTTCTTGGGCACAGTTCCTGAAGAGCTAGGTGTAACACCAACTGAAGCTAAACCTGGCCTGCCCCTGGGAGAAGCCTTTGAAACAGAAGGAGGGGGCCTAGCCACCCTAGGAAGGGAGGGGAGTATAGTAACCTGAGAAGCCCCCTCAGCCTGACTTGCCTCCTGAGAGGCCACATCTTGCAATAAAAAAGTCTCACCCTGGGAACACAAAGAAACCTCCAGTGGAGCCACCGGCTCCACCGACACCTCTAAAGAACCGGCGTCCAGTACAGACGGTTCTTCTAGCCTAGGCTTAACTGCTTTGTCCTTGCGCTTCTTCGAAGAAGCGGGCGTCGGAGCATCCGACGGCATTTTATAATTGCACCGCTTCCCAAAGACTAACCTTGCACAATCCAACCTTCTCTTTATAGTGCGTTTATTAAATCTAGCACAAGAGCGACAGCCAACAACGTCGTGCTCAGGCCCTAAGCAAGGAATACACAAAGTATGATAATCTCTATGCGGTATCTGTTTCCCACAAGAAATGCAATTATTGACTTTTTCTGACATCCGGTAAATCACTGAGGCAAGAAAAAACTAAAATATTCCCAACGGGGTACTTAGCCAACTTTGAACTCGGTCAGAAACTTCGAAATCGAAAAATCTCAGAACGCCAACCGGCACTTGCAATGCTGCTTCTGCATCGGACCATGCGGCAAAAAAGACTGAGGATATGACGTCGGTCATGCGCATTTGTACCCTGACGTCCTGATGTCAGTCAAATGCGCCTTGACCGACGTCAGCCTTATACTTTGATATTCGGGCCGACCGAGGACAGCGGACTACCCAAGTGTAAGGACTGCAGCAATGTGAGATGAAGAACATCAAAGTTTGTTCTTAATAGTTCTATAAAACACTTTATGATAAAAATTGTTTGTCACACAGTTAAGTATTTTCAGTGACCGTTACATGAGATAGCTATACTACAGTAAAACAGTTTCTTTTTTCTCTCTCTCTCTCTCTCTCTCTTAATTTAAAGAACTGTATGCATTACAATGGAAAAAGAGAAGGCTGGACAAAATGATCTTTATGTGACTAGGTTTTAATCTTAGGCCATTAGGGTTGATTAGAAATAATGTAGAACTGAAATGTTTTCTTTTAGTTTTGCATAGGTGAATGTCAGGATTAATGCCACTGGCTTAATCTAATGACTTTCTTTTACTTTTGCATAGGTGAATGTCCAGATTAATGCCCTTGGCTTAATCTAATGATATTTTTTTTTTGTGAAAGCAAGTAGGTTTTGACTACAAAGTAATAAATAGTTTTCTTCAAATAAATGTTCACTGCCACTTGAGAAATCTAGAGGCGAGGCCAGCTTTACATTTTGATCTTATGTTTCCATGGAACAAAGCTGACTAAACATATGAAGGCAATAAATCAAGAGGTCTGGACATTGTTAACTGAAAGAAAGGTAAAATTAAAAGGTACAAGGCAAGCATTTCAGTCAAAAAATAAAGTCTGAAATTACTGCAAGTGAATAAGAGATAGCACAGTTTCTAGGGGTTTATATTATGAGATCGAATAACCCTTTACGTGAATACCTAAACATCGACCCCTATAATGTGAACCGCAAAAATCCTGAATGCACTAAACTGTGAAAAATAAAATATCGAACTATCATAGCCAACCCCACCACCCGCTACATAGTACCTACTCAAACAAAATAAATAGACCACATACATACATTAACCAAACCCTACTTCTAACCTAAAGTAAAGCATCAAAACCCTACTTCTTAACCCTACATTAAACCCCATATACACAACTAACTATGCACTATCCTTAACCCCTCCCTAACCCTAAGGTCCGTAACTACTGCACACTTCCCCTACAGACATAAACAAAATAAATAAGACACATAAAAAACCCTACATCTAACACTACACTAAATCTTACATACATTACCTATCTATGCACTTACCTTAATCCAAATCCTAACCCTAAAGTCCTATCTACTGCACACTTACCTTACGGAGCTATACCACAGACAGGCCAAACAAAACAAATCAACATTTCAGAATTCGTGGTTTTGGATGTTTGAGGTTCATGTACTTCGCGCAATACGGGTCAACGTATTCATATTCGTGTAAATGGGTTTTCGATCTCGTAATAGGAACCTGTTTCTAGCAACTAAATACTTCAATGCATTTACTAGAACGGTGTATAAAAATAAGTTATGTTCTTGCCATAACGTTCCATCTGTGTTGTCGATCTTCATTTATTCTTGATTGTTGGGTTTCGGTTCTGTCCTCGGAACCGACTCGGCCGTTATAACAAGCTTGCGCCAGCCAGAAACTCTTGAGCTAAGGCTACCCATAGTGCCTCTCTTCCCTCCCCCTCAGATCAAGTTTTTGCCTGTAGAAATAAAAAGTACAAGCTTTGTCTGAGCAACTGCTCTACTACAACACTAGGGCTAGATCCGAACCTCTAGGCGTCTCTGGAGGGGGTTGGAGGGTGGGATGTCAAGAATGAATGAAGATTGACAACACAGATGGAACGTTATGATAAGAATATAACTTCTTTATCTGATGTTGTCAATCTTCATTCATTCTTGATTATTGGGACAGAGTGTCCCTAGCTACTTTATGTCCCGGGAGGCCCTTTGGAAGGATATTCCTAAGTACCATAGAGCCAAAGGATGCTCTTCCTCTGGAGACCGCATCCAATTTATAATGAGTGATAAAGGTATGCGGTGTAGCCCAAGTGGCCACTGCACAAATGTCATCCATAGAGGCTCTAGAATGAAAGGCTACTGAAGTGGAAACTGACCTGGTAGAGTTATCCTTGACCTTTGTTGACAGTTTCAGTTTATTTTGGTCATAAACAAAGGTGATCCAGTTTCTCAACCATTTAGATAAGGAAAACGGTTTGCCCAGTCGAGTGCCTGAAAAGGACAAACACAACTGGTCTGATTTTCTAAACAATTTAGTTCTATTCAAGTAAAAACGTGATTCTCTGTGCATATCCAACAAATGTAAACAATATTCACCCTTGTCTGAGAAATTTGGAAAGAAAACCGGTAGATCTATAGTTTGGTTAATATTTGAGTCTGATACATCCTTAGGAAGGAAAGAAGGGTCAGTTCTAAGTGATACTCCCTCTTTGTGAAAAATAATGTATGGACGTTTCACACACACAATGCCTGCAATTCTGATATTCTCCTGGCTGACGTGATGGCCACCAAGAAAAGGGTCTTCCAAGATAAGAATCTGATATCACAGGTGGCTGCTGGTTTAAAAGGTTGATGGGTTAAACTTTGCTAAACTAATGTTAAATTCCAAGGTTCAATGGGTTCTTTAAAGGGTGGTTTCAAATGCAAAATGCCTTTCAAGAAGGTTTTACAAAGGCAATGAGACATTGAGCAAAGGTCATTAAAACCATTATGAAAACTGGAAATAACGGCCAAGTGAACCCTAATAGCAGAAGCTGAGGATCATGACTGGAAAATAGTTCACAAATATCCTAAAACCTTATCAACTAGGGCTGAAAAGGGTTAAATTTTTTCTGCAAGAGACCAAAGCACAAATCTGTTCCATTTACTCAGATAAAGTTTTCTGGTGGATGGTTTATGGGAAGCCAGAAGAATCTTCTGAACTGGTGAAGATTGATTTTTCTGCCTGGCAATTACTGGAAGTGGAGGTACCAAGCCGTCAGCTTGAGACTGTGTAGGTTGGGATGGATCATCCCCTGTGGATGAAACAACAGGTCTGGGGTTGGTTCCAGAGTCCATGGACAGTGAACCAGGTGAGGCCAGACAAAGGGAAACCTGACTTGCCAGGGCCAATAAGGTGCAATGAGGAGAGCATCCCTTGAGGACTCCCCCTGACGGGGGGAATGGGCAAAGTAGCTGCTGCATTTGTGGTTTATGGGAGATGCAAATAGGTTGCAGCAAGGCTGACCCCAGCGACAAAATATCTTCCTTGCTACATTGGGATTGAGAGACCACTCATGAGGCAGGAGAATGCATCTGCTCAGTTTGTCCGTAATCACACTGGAATTCCCTAGAATATGCACTGCTATCAGAAAGTGGTTGGTTGCTATCGCCCATTGTCACACTCTTAAGGCTTCCCAACATAAAGGGTAAGATCTGGTTCCACCCTGTTTGTTGATGTACCAGACTACTGACATGTCTGAATGGATAGCAAAAGGGTCGACTGAAATGCCTGCAATGCTAAAAGCACAGCCCTCAGTTCCAGAATGTTGATATGCAAATTGGCCTCTGAGGGGGACCAAGTGCCTTGGAGTGTCTTTCCCTGAAAATCCCTCACCTGCCCCATCAGGGATGCATCCGTGGTCACTACGGCCTCGGGCTGAGTGGGGGTGAAAGGGCGGCAACATAATTCCTGTTTTGACTTCATCCACTACATTAGATCCTGTTTGCATCAGTTGATTATGCGGATTAGGTAAGACATCGGGTGTGTCAGAGACCACTGTGATGCCAGAAGTCATTGCAGCAATCTCATGTGGTACCTTGCCAATGGAACTAGAGTGATTGTTGCAGCAATTGACCCCAGAAGTTGTAAGAATAAGCGAACCAGGATTTTGTCATGACAGAGTATCACTTGAAGCTGTGTAACCTTTGCAACCTAAGAGGTAGAGCAGCCATACAGGAGTTTGTGTTGAAAGTTGCTCCAATGAATTCTATCTCTTGAGTGGGGACAGCTTTGACTTTTTCCTGTTTATTGAAATCCGTAAGTAATCTGCAAGTTCTAGGACAGAATCCAAGGCATGGAGTAGTAGATGTCTGGTGGGGGCGGTGAAGAGCCAGTCATCTAGATAAGGAAATACACGGAATCCTTGTAGCCTTAAATGAGCTGCAACCACTGCCATGCATTTGGTGAACACCCTGGGGGCTGTGGTGAGACCAAAGGGCAGTGCTCGAAATTGGTAGTGACTAGCTCCCAGCCGGAAGCGGAGGTATCTTCTGGAGCAGTTGTCCATCTTTACGTGGTAATACGCATCCTGAAGATCTATAGAGCACATCCAATCATCTTTCTCCAAAAACAGAAGGCTAGACTGTACCGTGGCCAGCCAGAATTTTGTCTGTCAAACAAACTTGTTCAAGACACTGTGGTCTACAATTGTCCTCCAGTCCCTTGTCTTTTTTGGTGCTAAAAAGAATCTTGAGTAAAATCTGGATCCTATTTGGTCTGGTGGGAACGTTTGGATGACTCTCTTTTGAAGCAGCTTTTGAATTTCTTGTGTTGCTACATCCCTCTGACTGGGTGGAACATCGAGGATTCGCCTTTGCGGCCTGGGATAGAGATCTAAGGGGATATGGTAACAGCTGGTAATTATTGCCTGCACCCAGGAATCTAATGTTATTGAGTGCCAGGTTAAGTGGTGCACAGAGAATCTTCCCTCGACTGCTTCCAGTGGTAGGCAATCCGGCTGCCGTTCAGGAGTGCTGGTAGGGTTGTCCAGAGAAGGAATCCCTGGAACCCTGGTTATGCAGGCCCCCTCTGCCATGGGAGGGGCATCTTCCAGATGAGTTCCCCCCTCTGCCCCGGGGGGGGGGGGGACTCACCACATGCATCCTGAAAAAGCCCTTGGGACTTCCTGAACCACATCTTCCCACTCCTCCAATTCCTGGAGTAAGGTCACTGAGGGGTGGAAAAATGTAGGTCCACAGCTGAAAGGGTATTTCCATTCTTCTCACACCTGGCTAATGTGTCTCTGACTTTGGGGCTAAACAACGAGGTAACATCAACAGCAGCACTGATGAAGGAAGACTTAAAGGTGTCCGGAAAATCACATAAGCGCATCCAGGCATGGCGCCTAACGGCAATGGCTGTACCCACTGCCCTAGCCATCCCTTCGGCTGTGTGAGCAATAAGCCGCATGGATGAGTTGGATATCGATTATATGGTTGCAAGCTGGGAGGCAAGTTTATCGCGTACCTCGTCAGGCACTGCTCCTGCCAAGATGATCGACAGCTCAGTGATCAGGTCCCTCTGAAGAGAGGTAAAATGTGCCAAGAAGTTCAACGACCGTATGGCAAAGGTCATTAAGCATAGACCCACTTCCTAAATCTGTCCACTGTCCGAGACTCCCAATTTGGAGGATGGACATTTGGACTCTTTTCTACGAGTTCTTTCTTTGTGGCAGTCGCCACCACCACAGCATCTATCACTAAGCCTTTAGACCAGTGGGACTGGTCCTCTGGTGCATTAATAATTTTGTCTGGTCTCCAGGGGACTGGCTCTACAGTGTCAGGGGCCTTCCAAGCATGCTGCATGATGAGCTTGACCAAATCATCGGCAGGTGGGGGTCACCCAAGAAGTAGAAGGTCGGGCACGAAAAGCCTGCAAGAAAACAGATTCCTTGGAGGAAGGGTTGGTGGACTTGCAATCACCCCTCTGTTTCAAGATTTTCAGGATGTCTCCAAAGGAGACATCTTCAGGGGGTGACAGTGGGGGCCCTTACTCTTCATCGTAGTCTGTATCCTCAGTGAGAAATTCTTCTGGAGAATCTAAGTGCTTCTTCCTGCATGACCTCTTATGGGGTGGCTCCTCATGTGCCCGCTGCCCTGATGTAGGAGGTTGTGACAGCTGTGAGCCAGAGGGTAAGTAGATGTGACACTCCGACAGAGATGGTGCCAACTGCAAGTCTACTGATGCAAAAGCTCTTTCCATATTCTGAAAGGCAGGCCCACCTGAAGAGGGATGGAAGCTTGAAACCAAGGAGGACAACCTCGGAACTGGGTCAAACCCCGCCCCGACGAGCCCACCTCCAGAGCAGGAACCTTGAGAGGACCTGTCAAAGCAGCCAGAACCACAGATGGCATTGTGGAAACAATCCATGCCGAACTGGGGATCAAGGAGCCAGCAGTCAAGTCATGGTCCTGAGGGTGGGTCGGCTCCAAATGAGCAGAGGACCACAGAGACTGTTCCAGAGCAGAGGTGAGATCCACCATCAGCACCAAAGTAGTTGGTACCAGTAGCACCATCAAAGTTGAGGGCTCCAAGACCTGCGTAGAGGTTGAAGGAGGAAGACAGATGGAGTCAGTGGAGAGTAGACCTCGGTTCTGGATGGGAGGGAGGTCCTAGAAGGGGCTGAAAGACCTCTGGCCACCAAGAACTGATCCACTAACCTGACTACATCAATCAAACTCTGAAAGGCTCCTGGTGGAATGAACATAAGTCCCAGAGGGAGATTCTGGACATTCTGTGAAAGGGCTTAACTGTTGACCATAAAAGGGGCCAATAGCTGGGGAGTACCTAGTCCTGGGCAGGGATTCGATCTTCGGCACCGTGGTCAGCTGACCAATTGTTTGTAATGCAGGGAAGGTAACCAGTGTGTATGAAACTATTGTTGGTACCGAGAGGGTCTGAGGTAACGAAGGGGTCGGTACCGTACTAAGTTTTGTCAGTTCCAGTAAAGTTGTCAATGGCACTCTGGATGAAGTCGTAGATTTCAGTGCTGAAACAGTTGAAGTCAATTTTGGTTTAGGCTTCAGTTACTAAGCAGAAACCTGGTCTTTGGATGATGTATGGTCATGAGCTTGAGGAGATGCTGGAACGGACTGGCTCCTTTTTCTTCACTTCTTTCTTAGGAGAAAAAATCAAATCCAAAGCAGTCCTGGACAAAGTGCCTATTTAGAACCAACAGTATAAATCCAAAAAATAACAAGAGAGGCAACACCACGGCTCATTGCAGAATATTTAATGTAGATAAACGCCAAGTAAAAGTAGTAAGCGCTTTCACATTTTAGAGAACGTTTCTTCTGACTTTGATAAAACAGTCATCATTCACCTGAATTAAATAATGACATTACTACTACATTTTCCAATCACCTACTAGACAATTATGACATCGCACAAAAAAACAATTAAAACGCTTAGAACCTATTTAAAAACATCATCATATATATATATCAATATATATATATATATGTATGTATATATATATATTGATATATATATATATATATATATATATATATATTATATACACACATTTAATAAATGGAGCAAATTGTATCTATAAAACAATATTTTAGCGAAAACGTAACTAAATTTCAACTGAGACAGTG
Source organism: Protopterus annectens (assembly GCF_019279795.1). Taxonomy (NCBI): domain Eukaryota; kingdom Metazoa; phylum Chordata; order Ceratodontiformes; family Protopteridae; genus Protopterus; species Protopterus annectens. The sequence goes on along the minus strand of NC_056744.1, from coordinate 1,175,479,820 downwards.
TGTTAAAAATGATTATAATGACATAATATAATATTCCTACAGTGCATTATGAAGTATAAAAACTAAGGTCTAACCTAATATATTAATAGAGACTTAGTGCTAAAGTGTCTAATGTGCGTAGGGCCGGGCTGCTAAAAAAGGTTTAAGTGTTGTCTTGTCATTCAGACCATGTGCTCTATGTGCTTGTAACCGCATTATCCATTTATTTTCCTGCTCTTCCGTATGGTTCTTAACATATCCTAGTCTACCAGTCTTTTTAATCAATTCTAAGGCTCTGAACTTAAATTTATGTACCGTACCATAACTCATCACATGCCTAGCTAGCGCATTGCCTTCATCCTCTCTATTTATGGCATACACGTATTCTCTAACGCATTCCCTGAGGGTTCTATTCATCTTGCCCACAAAGAAAGATTTTACATGTCTGACATTGTGCCAAATATACCTGGTCCCTGATCCTGCAATCAGCATGTCTGAAAGTATATTCGTATCCAGTATCTGGATGTACAAATTTATTATCAGCAGCCATATACATACATTGGTTACAGAGTCTGCAGGAAAAGGTTCCCTGTCTTTGAGAATATATCGCCATTTTTTTATCCTCTTCATAGCACGGTAGTCTTTTTAATGACTTGGTATTCTTCTAAGTAAAGCTGGGCGATATATTCTCAAAGACAAGGAACCTTTTCCTGCAAACACTGTAACCAATGTATGTATATGGCTGGTGATAATAAATTTGTACATCCAGATACTGGATACAAATATACTTTCAGACATTATGCTGATTGCAGGACCAGGGACCTAGTATATTTGGCACAATGTCAGACATGTAAACCTTTCCATGTGAAACAGCAAAGATGTGGTGAAAGTACCCAAAACGTAACTAGTAATCCAAAATTAGACACCGGAGACCAGCAGTTCCAACACACAAGTAATTTAATGTTCAAACACAGCAAAAGGAACACACATCCACGCTGATAAAACCACTTCCCCTAACGTTTTCGTCTCATAGAACTTCATCAGATGGGCAAAAACATCACAGTCACCTAGTTAAATAAGTTTTCCTGTTTGAATAAACCAATGAAATCAGCGATTCAATTAGTTACCAAGATACAGAAAGAGTGGGTTCTAAAATGCATCTGACAGTCTTACTAGTCTAGCACCATCTGGTGGACAAATAATAAAACAAATGAAAATGTATATAAAATCAAGAATTCACTTAAATAAATAAACCAGGATAAAATAACATGAATATACATAAAAAATGTCACAATTTTGCAGATCTGCACTTGAGTACAGGTTTTAAAGATACCATATAATTAAGTCCTGAATTGTTGCAAGCATCCAGGACTAATTGCCAATATAGTTCCCTGTATTCGAGTCTGGTCTCCCATGGCCCACCCCTGGGGTCTATAGGGACCACCTCTATCACAAAAAATTGATACTCTGCTTTTGGACATGCCTGAAGATGTCTGAACAGGGCGTTATCATTTTTATTCCTTAAATCATAAAGGTGTTCATACATTCTTTGTTATAGCCTCCTTTCTGTCTTACCCACATAGAATGAGTCACATGCCCCACACAACACAATATATACCACACCTGTGGTATTACAATTTGCATACCCTCTAGTAGTTATATACTTGTTTCTACATTTTAAATAGAACATATCCCCAGTCCGTATGTACTTACATTGGGTGCAATTTCCACATTTGTGCGTACCTTTTTTGTTACTAATGAGAGTTCCGAAATTGTTATAATGGCAACCTCCTTCCAAAATATTTTTGATATTTCGTCCCTTTTTGTACACACATTTAAGTTGGCTTGTCAAATATACAATTTAAATCTGATAACGCTGCACATTTTTTCCACTCCTTGTCTATAACTTGGTTGACCAAATTTGTTTCACCATCATATGTAACAGTCAAAGCAGATTGGTAAGACGTCCCCTTCTTATCCTCATACCTAGCCTTGCATAATCAGAGGGGTGATTTTTACCCAAAATAGGGGCAAACCTAGACTCTCTACCATCCATGACTTCTGTTAATACATCATTCAAAAGTGTTGGAAGACACACCCTGGCTTTGAACATTTCTACTATAAAATCACATTTTCTCTTAAAATCCTGGTCATCAGATGTCATTCTGCTAGCCGGGACCAGTTGACCTTTCATTACCCCTTTTTTTTGGTGTGGGGGGTGGGCACTCGAATAGTGAAGATAGGAATTCGAGAATGGCTACCTTTCTATGTATTTTAGATTTGAAACCATTGTCCACCCTTTGAATGTTAACTTCAAGGTAATTTAACTCACTATTGTTAAGCTGATATGTAAATTTTAGGAACTTAGTAGTCTTAGAAATGTATTCAAGGAATTCGAAAAAATGATCATCAGTACCAGTCCAAAAAATACAGATGTCATCTAAAAAGTGCCCGTACAGGTTCCAATATTGCTTAAATTCAGAGGTGAACACACATTTGTTTTCCCAATACAGGAGAATAATATTGGTGTAGGTAAGGGCACAGTGTGCCCCTATTGCCACGCCCTTCAATTGTTTATAGTATTCGTATTCTCCCTGAAAGAAAATAAAATTATTCTTAAGGACTAGGTCCATTAAAATTAGACAAGTGTGAAGTACACCAAAGGGAATATCCCCACAACTGGCCATGAATTCCTCAAACCAAGCAAGCCCCACATCATGTGGAATACACCTGAACAAATCCACTACATCAAGTGTAATGAAAGTACTTGTGTTGGATTGTTCATTGCTTATGCATCTTAAAAAATCTCATGAATCCTTGAAAATATTCTCATTTTTGATAACTGTTTTTTAGTTTATAATCTATATAGTTAGCAGAGACAATAGGCCTAAGCGGTGGGTCAGTAATACTTTTGTGGACCCTGGGTATGCCAAAGATAGAGGGTACTCTGGGCTTGTCAAAAAGTTATAAGTTTCAATTTCTATGAGCCCCTCTATCACTAGATCATTTAGACACATAGAAATCTTTTTATAGGCAATGCTGACTTCATTAAGGAAACTCTAGCGTATGTCTCTACGTCATTGAGCAAGTCAAATATTTTGCTTTCATAGCTGATACGAACCATTAAAACCACCCCTCCACCCTTGTCTGGTTTCATGGTTCAAAGGTTTTTGTTTTCCTTAAAATTATATAGAATATTATTTTCCTCAGTAGTTACATTTGGGGCCACTCTATTACATTTCAACATTTCCCTTAATTCTTTTTCCACCACCGGTTCAAAATTTCTAAGCTGGGGCTGCAGTGTGGGGTTGAAAGTGCTTTTCTTCACTAGTTTATTGTGAATATTCTTTTTCTCTTTTCCATTAAAAAAGAATTCTAGATTTTTTTGTCTAATAATTAATTTAAAATCAACTAATAAATTCACCAAATTGGTTTTTACCCTGGGTATAAAAGTGAATCCTTTCGAAAATAAATTAAAATGCCCTTTGGTGATTACAGTGCTGGTGTAGTTAAATATGTTAAAACATCTGTAGCTAAATAAGCAGCCATCTTGTGTAATTTCATCTTGAGAATCTATCTCCAATATGTTCGTTCCTGTGGTCCCCAACTTTTCTGTAACTGGTTCCCATACCTGTAGTTCACAGGACCCTTCTCTCAACCTCTTGGACCTCCTCGGAGGTGGAAATTCTGAGGGGTCCTGTAAGTTTAAATTTTCTTGGTCATCCTGATTAATATTCTCTGTATATGACCATCTTCTATCGTTTTCACCCCCATATAAGTTACTGTTGACCCTAAAGGGTTTTGGTTTAGGGTAATGTGTTATCCTAGCATATTCATTAGTGTCGCTCTTAATTTTCATAAGTTTTCTATCCTGTATTTTCTTGCATTTTAACTCAATACCATTCAAAATATCAAAATACTTTGCCTTTTCACTGAACAGTAAATCACTAACAAAACTGTTAACACACTCAATCTAATTAAAAAACATTTTCCATTTCTAGCTCATTATTTTTGATAATGGTTCTCATTATGTCTGTCCCCATCTATCAAAAGCCATAATGAGGTCCTGGTGAAGCTGAGAACCTTCTTTTACGTTATTAGGATACTTGCATACTCTTAAACCTTTAGGAACTATTTTTAAATGCAGGCAGTGTTTAAGATAAGCATTGTCAGTTTCCCAGGAAAAGTTATTTAACTAGGTAACTATGATGTTTTTGCCCATCTGAGGAAGTTCTATGAGACGAAAACGTAAGGGGAAGTGTTATTATCAGCATTTATGTTATTTCTGGATGTGTGTTCTTTTTGCTATGTTTGAACATTGTGTGTTGGAACTGCTGGCCTCCGGTGCCTAATTTTGGATTAATCTTTCTATGTGGGCAATATGAATAGAACCCTCAGGGAATGTGTTAAGAGAACACGTGTATGCCATAAATAGAGAGGACGAAGGCAATGTGCTAGCTAGGCAAGTGATGAGTTATGGTACGATACATACATTTAAGTTCAGAGCCTTGGAATTGATTAAAAAGACTGGTAGACTAGGAGATGTTAAGAACCATATGGAAGAGTAGGAAAATAGATGGATAATGCAGTTACAAGCACACAGAGCACATGGCCTGAATGACAAGACAACACTTAAACCTTTTTAGCAGCCCGGCCCTACGCACATTAGACACTTTAGCACCATGTCTCTATTAATATATTAGGTTAGACCTTAGTTTTTATACTTCATAATGCACTTTAGGAATATTATATTATGTCATTATAATCATTTTTAACACACTGTCACAGTTGTAATTTAGTTAGGTTTCAGCTAAAATATTGTTTTATAGATATAGTCTGCTGCATTTATTAAATGTATATATATATATATATATATATATATATATATATATATATATATATATGATGTTTTTAAATAGGTCCTAAGGGTTTTTTTTTTTTTTTTTTTTGTGTGATGTCATAATTATGTCTCGTAGGTGAATGGAAAATGTAATAGTAATGGCATTATTTCATTCAGGGGAATGATGACTGTTTTATCAAAGTCCGAAGAAACATTCTCTGAAACGTGAAAGCACTTACTACTTTTACTTGGTGTTTATCTACATTAAATATTCTGCAACGAGCCATGGTGTTGCCTCTTTTGTTATTTTTTGGATCTTTCTTATGAGACTTAGACGTCTCTGCCTCAGATAAAGCCTCTAATAAAGGGCATTTTAACAGCCCCTTGAGGATTAATTCGTTTTGGCGCTCTGCAAGGGTCTGGGCACTAAAACCCTTACAGAGCTCACAAGGTAGTTGGACTTCCAAGTGTGGCACCCCCAAACAATATACGCAGGAAAGATGCACGTCCAAGCTGGGCATCTTCCTGCCACAACTTTGACATTGTTTAAACCAGTGGTGCCTTTCTGTTTCTCTGCTATGATAAAATAAGGTTACATAACCCGATCAGTCACACACACACACACACACACACACACACACACACACACACACACACACAGAGGGAAAGATAGGGGGGAAAAAAAAGGCAGAAGATGATGATTTTTTTTTTTAAATGTACCAACAATGGTAACAGAGAAAGATACCCAGAAAGGGTAAAGAAAGGGAAAGAGGATACCAATGATGATATTCGAATTTTATCAAAGGTAAAAGGGAAGGGCCTATACCAGCGATGCTAAAGATGAAATACGAAAAAGTAGCAACAGGGAAAAAACAGAGCTCGCACCACAAAAATAGCAATTAAACAATAGAGAAAGTGAACAATAATGTTTTTTAGGGTATAGAAAGCAATAAAAAATAAAAATATATCAAAAAATAAGCACCTGGCTTGAGAGCATGGCTGACGAGTCCTAAAACTACATGGCAAACAAGATCGGGGGGAAGGGAAGAGAGACACTATGGGTAGCCTTAGCTTGAGAGTTTCTGGCTGGAGGGAGCTTGTTAAAATGACTGAGTCGGTTCTGAAGAAGGAACCAAAACCCAACAATCAAGAATGAATGAAGATTGACATCATCAGGGTGTAGTTTTACATAAAGATGGCCAATACACTTTTTAAGGCTAAAAGTTAATGTTTTCTGAAAACATACAAGTTGTTTTTCACATCTTGAAGGTGAGTCAAGAACAAGACAGCAATTAGTCTAAGTAGAAGCACAGGCTGTAACATGCATCTTAGCATAGATAAATTACAGTTATGTACTTACCACAACTCTGCATCTGTGATTTTCGTCCTTCTCAAAGTGAGATAGATCTCGGATCAGACATAGGATCCGTCCTCATCCATTCAAATAGATTTTAGGCTCTTTAGCTTGAGCTCCTCCCTCTGTTCTCCTCAGTTATGTCAGCTCAAGACTGGCTCTATCCAGTTAACCACAAAAATACCAAATAGTATCAGCCACTAAAAAAAATTCTGAGGCAAAAAGAACAAAGCATTACTCAAGAATAGCAATGCTGAAGAAATAGAAAAGAAAGTTTTTGGAACCCACAGTGCAAAACCGTCAAGAAATATCCCTCAGGGCATACTAGGAGACAAGCACAAGGATGGGGGGACTGGAGGGTAGGAAGTTGAGGAAAGACAAAAACAGACAACACAGATGCAGAGTAATGGTAAGTACATAACTATAACATCAGATATTGTCTTTTTTTATTCATTCCTCAACTGAAGGGACAGCGTTCCCAACTAGAGTAGTCCTGGGTGGTCCTCAAGGAAGGATATTCTGGAGAACAGCAGAGCCAAAAGCTGCTCTATTCCTAGATAGATGTCCAACTTGTAATGAGATATGAAGGAATGAGCACTAGTCCATGTAGCAGCTGCACAAATGTCATCTACGGATGTTTTGAAATTAAAAGTAGAAGATGCAGCCATAGCCCTGGTAAAATGAGCTTTAGGATGTTTACGTAATGAAAGACCTTTAATTTTGTAAACAAATACAACGCAGTTCGCCATCTGGCTAAGGTCATCTTTGACACCGGATTGCCCAATTTAGCCTTTGAGAAGGAGGTAAACCACTGTTCTGATTTCCTTCGATCTTTGGTTCTGTGAATGTAAAACCTGAGTTGATTATAGTACATCAAATAAATGGAGCATGTATTTACCTTTGTTTAAAAAATGAGGGAAGAAAACTGGTAGGTTAATAATCGGGATAAGGTTAGCTTCCGAGACCACTTTAGGCAGAAAAGAAGAGTTAGCCTGGAGGAATACTATGTCCTTATGAAATATTACAGAATGTGGCTGGGAAAAAAGTGCATGGAGCTCTAATATCCATCTAGCTGATGTAATGACAACCAAGAACTGTGTTTTGCAGAATAAAAACTATGCCTTCTCTGGCTGCAGTCTCAAAAGGTGGCTAAGTCAAGGTTTGAAGGATGAGTGTAAGTTCCCAAGGGGAGATAGGGTCCTTAATAGCAAGTGCACTTAAGAAATGCCTTGCACAATTTTAAGGAAGCTACAGAAGAGTTATTTTCACCCAAATGAAAATGTAATATTACAGCGAGTTGTACCTTAACTGTGGAGTAACTAGCCCCATTACTGAAAATGGAAGCCAGGAAAATCAACAATAGCTGGAATCTGAGATATAAAAGGATGTAGATGTCTCTATTGTGCCCAGATTGAAAATCTTTTTCATTTGTTCTTGCAAATCTTTCCTGGAAGAAAGCCTGGAATTTCTAGCCATCACTGGAAGTGGAGAAACCATCCGGTCAGTTTGAGAGAATTCATGTCTGGTAGAGGGAGGCCAGATGGTTGAAACAAATTTCCTGAAGAAAGAGGATCCAGCACCCAGAGAAAGTGAGCTAGGTGAGGCCACTTGGTGAGGCCAGAATGGGTCAATGAGGATAACCTTGGTCTTCTGCTGTAATCTTTCTGAATAAACTTTGAAATTAGATGAATTGAGGGAAGACAGAGTAGACCAGAGGGCCAATCATGAACAAGTGTCTCTTGGTGACTCCCCCTCTGGGGGGGGGGGGGTTAGGGCAAAGTACCCACTGCACTTGGTGTTGAAAGAGGAAGCAAATAGGCTGCAGCATGTTTGACCTCATCAGTAACATATTTCCGCTACTGACTGACTGAGACACCAAGACAGAATTGCTCAATTTCTCTGCTAACATGTTGGTCTTCTCCGGGATGAGCACTGCAAACAGAAAGCAGCCGGAAGAAATCATCCATTGCCAGATTCTCATTACCTCCCTGTATAATGGGCATGATCGGGTTCCCGCTGTTTGCTGATGTACAGATCACAAACATGTCTGTCTGAATAGCAATTATCCTTAGAGGCAGGACATCATGAAATCCCCTGCAGTGCTAACAGGACTGCACTCATTTCTAGGATGCTGATGTGAAGAGTGGCTTCTGTCTGGTACCACATGCCTTGGACTGTCCTTCCCAAATAATGCACCCCACACCCTAGTAAAAAGGTATCCGTGGTCAGTGTACCTTTTGGTTCGGGCAGAGAAAAAGGGCGTTCCTGAATGATTTTCTTATGCATGTACCCACCAGATGTTTGTAATATGAATGAGTTCCATCAGTGGATGGTGTCTGATGGACCACTGCACCACAAGGGTCCAATATAAGATTCTCATTTGAAAGCAAGCCAATGGTACTAAAACTACTGACTCTGCCACTGTACCCAGTAGTTGTAAGATTAATTTGGCAGGGATGAAGAGAAAGATCATACAATGCTTCTCTTCATAAGGTTTCCACTTTTGTCTGTGGTAGAGTTGCGTTTTGAGACCTGGAATCTAGATAGGAACCAATGGATACCAAGAACTGCATCGGGGAGAGCTGTGATTTGCTGAAATTTATAATACCTAGTTGAAGGCACAGTTGGTGCAAATAGTCCTTGGCTTGAATGAGTAGAGGCCCAGTGGAAGAAGAAAGGAGCCAGTTGTCTAGACACGGAAATGCCCAGAACCTGCTTAGTCTCAAGTGAGCCGCAACCACTGTCATGCAGTTGCTGAACACCATGGGGACTGTCAAGAGACCAATGGGCAGTGCTCTGAACTGGTAGTGACCGTCTCTCAGACAGAAGCGCAGATGTCTCCTGATGCCTGAGTATTTTGATATGGTAGGATGCATTCTAGAGATCCAGGAGTACAACATCCCTTTCAGCATGTAATGTACAAAGCACCTGCAGCAAATGGAGAAACCTCAGAGGTTTCTAGCTAAGATTAAGGGACTTCAGCATGTGCCTTACATGGACCGACTAAAGTCCTTGTCACTATACTCTGTATCATGCAGACTTCTTGGGGGAAACTTCTGCCTGGCTTACAGAGCAATCCCTGACACAAACCTAATGAATTTGCTGCACATCCATAAAGCAAACAGGACTACAGCTACCCATTCCAGGGACCTAAATATGGCCTGCAACTTGAATAGATGTGCTGGAGGGACAGATTTGTCTCCAGGTAACTACAGTGTCTTTGGAATAGGCTGTCAATTCATGTGGAGCAGAGCACCTCTATGACACTACTCAAAAGGAACCTGGATAAGTGGATGGGGCATCACAAATTCTTACCAGGGATAGCACCCACAGCCCTACTGGACATAGGCAGTCATTACTAAATGCAATTCAGGGTAGTGACTAGAGTATCTATGGTATTACATTGCGATGAAACAGCTAGGCTTGAACTTACCTCTGGGTCGACAGCCTAGTAACTTCCTATGATCCTATGGAGCACATCCAATATTCCTTCTTTAGCAATGGTATGAACCGCCACCATCTGGAACTTTGAATGTTCTACACTGTGATTTAGACTGCGTAGATTCAAAATTGGTCTGAAGTCCCCTGTCTTTTTGGCAGTAAAAAGAATATACAGTAGGTTTCAGATCCATGTTGCTCTAAGGGGACCGACTGGATGACTCTCTCTTGGTAGATTTTATATTTCTATGGCTGACACTATCCTATCACTGGGTGGAACATAGGGGATTCTTCTGTTACATTCTGGGGAAAGAAGGGAAAATAGTATGTAATAACTTCTGGATATTATACTCTGCACCCAAGTGTCTTTGGTAATAGGTATGCATGCTTTTATGTGCAGAGATAACTGACCCCTGACAGCCTCCAGAGTGCAGCAGTTGGGTAACCCTTCAGGTACACTGAAAAGGCTTCTCAGAGAAGGATCATCTGAAGCACTGATGTTGCAGGCCACCTCTGCCACAGGGATGGCATCCTCTGTTAGAGTTCCTCCTCTCCCACAAGGAGATCTACTGTCTTTCTCTCCATAGGAGTCCTGGGGAGACCTTTGTGATTTTTCTGAACCACAATTTTTTGTCACCTCTCTGGTTTTGGGAGAAGGTTCTTTGGAGGTAGAAACATGGATTCCTACAGCATACAAAGTCTTCCCACCTTTCTCACTCCTGGAGAGAGTTTCCTTTATCTTGGAGCCAAACAGTGTGGATTCATGAAAAGGGGCACTGATGAACAAAGACTTGAAGAGTTCCTCAAAAATCACAAAGGTGCATCCATGCATGCCATCTGACAGATATAACTGAAAGAGCTGCTTTAGATGCTTCCTCTTAGGCAAGAGAATTCAGCCTCATGGAAGCATTGGATAGGGACTGAAAGGTGGCCAGTTGAGAAGAACCTGTCTTTTTGCCCTCTGCAGACAGGGACCCATAGTGCATACTGGAAAATTGTTTGATAAATTCTCTCTGAAATCTTGTCACATGTGCCAAACAATTCAGAGTCCTGAGGGCGAAGGTCGCTGAAGCATAAACATGCTTTCCATATCTGTCCAATGTCCTGGACTCCTTGTTAGGGGAATGGACAGAAGAAATGACGGAAAAAAAACACCTGCTAAACAGTAAATCCAGTGAAGTTCAAGAGGGCACAAAATTGCGTCTATGTTAAATCATCGAACAAAGTGAACAATGATTTACCAAACCCACATAAGCAAAAGCTTACAATCTCGAACGCTTAGAACAGCAATTTTTTTTCCATGGGGAAAAAAATCTCTGTTCCACCAAAAAACAAATTTGAAACATTACATAAAGTGCGGGGTTTCGCCCCCCACACACCTCACTTAAATATACCAACTCCGAGATCACACTACAGTCACGAAAACGGAAAAGTAACGGAAGCGGCCAACTGATTTCTTTCCCAGGGAAAGAATTTGCTTATATGCCGTTTTGCTATTGTGCCTTTTAGTGCTTTCAAGTTCAATCAAGACGCATTCAAAAGAATGCATCTTTGATCATTTAATAGGAACCCACAAAATCAAAGTACAAAAAGCCACTGGAAGCAGGAATAGCTTGGTTTTAATAAAATCTTTTTAATAAGAGCACATGCTAAAACTTTTGCCAAACAAGGCTTATTCAGGCACAATAAAAAATGAAAATCACAGCAGTATTTAAATAAAATTTAGCAGTCACGATTCAATAATTAGTAAAAATCAAACTTGTTTATATAATTCTCTCAATACAGGTTTTAAATATACACAGCATTAAGTATTGATGGTATATGTGCCTTCAGGCAAGGTATCCAATAATATTCATCAATTTCAGTGCAATGTACAATGTCACCCCCTCGTAGTGGTTCATATGAAACATTTAGTATTAAAAATTGGAAACTCATGTTCAAAGTCTTTTTCTAGTTTGTGTTTATATAAGGCATTAGTCATAACATGTCTATTTCTGAGATGTGATTACCAATGAACTGAGAGACTGAAACCACTTTATATCAAAATCATGCAATATTTTATCTGCCTTACTAATTATTCCTTTTTAACAGCAGCTTCTGTTCCAGATTCAACTAAATACTCTGCTAGAGCAGGTCTTTCACGTAGGATTTCCCATCCAATTCTCTTTGCCTATATTCTGATATCAATCCTTGAGAGGGAAGGCAGTCTCTAGTCTATAATCCAAATGTCTTTTTGGCCTCTTCCTACTCTATTACCTTTCTCTCTCTTATTTGCTCCCAGTACTTTGGCTCCTTTGCCAATTTTCTCCAGTAAATCACAGCCCTCTCTTGCCTATTCTCTGTACCCTTAATTGCATTTATCCCTATCAACAATCTCCTTTCTCCAGTCTCACACTGGCTTAATTCTCAGAATACTTTCTACTTCATAAATACAATATTCTGTATCTCTGTTGTTATTCTGCATAAGGATCTGCATCCCAAATCCTACTCTCCCCTTACTTCTTGAATTTCCACCCCACTTCATCATCCATTTCCACTTTGAATTATAGGTTTCTGCTTGTGTTATGTATATGAGCCTTAACTATGCAATTCTAAAATATCCCTTCAAATCAAGTAATCCTAAACCATCTTTTTCTAGTGAAAGAATCAACTTTTCCCACTTGAACCTTGCCCTCTTCCCCTCCCAGGTAGAATCCATATAAACATGCCTGACCTGCATAAAAAAGTAAAGGGACTGAACTTTTTGACTGGTTATAGCTTGTTATCCCATATCCATAAACAAAAACTTCCAGTTTCTCAGTTTTTGTATTATTTTATTTTGTTTAGTATCTTTCCACTTATCCTTAACTGCCATAGCACAATCCCTTTTAACCCATACTCCTAAATACTTCATTTTATCATGTCCCCATAAATATGAGTATTGCTGAACCAATTCATGTATGGGTACATAGTTGACAGCGGTAGCTTTTCTTCTATCCTAATGTTATATCCTAAAAAGACTTGAAACTGTCTCAAAATGTTCTAAAAAAAAACAGAGATTTTCTTTTCTGGTTTTATCAGGTCCAAAATATTGTCTGCAAATAAAGCCAACTTTTCTTGATTACCATACCAATTATATCCATAAATTTCTCTCTCACTTATTTTCTTTGCGAGTGACTGTAAATATAACACACAACCAAGATAAAAGAGGAAACCCCTGTCTGGTTCCTCTCTTCAGACACAACTTATCAGAGAAGGACACTCCACTTTAATTTTTGCCTTTGCTTCCTCATAGATCCTACTAATTAACCTTATTATTGTCTCAGGGAAAGCAAATGCTTCCACAGCCCTACCCATAAAATCCCAAAGCTTGTTCTGTTAAATGTGTTCTCTGCATCAAGACCCACCAGCAGCAGTGGCATTTTCTTACATTTGATTCTCTGGATCATCGTTCTATTAATGTCAAATGTTTGCCATTCCTCCATAAAACCACAATGATCCATATCTATCAATTTTGGCAAAATCTTTGCCATTCGTTTAGTATTATTATGATATTAGAGTCATAAACACGTCGCCATGATTTAAAATTGAAATGGGACTATATATAGCTGGTTCTGATATGTCTTTGTCATCTTTAGTTATAACAGCCACCTCAACTTTCTTCCACAATGATGGTGCTTCCCCTCCTTTTAAAACACTGCTAAAGAATACTTTCCAGATCTTTATCATTTTCTTCCGTCCTTCACTCCAACACACCATCTGCTCCTGGAGACTTTCTTGCAGTCTGATTATATGTCACCATTTTTATCTCTTAATTGTTGAGCCTCATCTACCTCTAACTTTGGCATAAGCAAGTCTTTCATAAATACTTTAATTTGTGCTTTTTCTTGATTTCCACACTTATCTGCTTTATACAAATTTGTATAAAATTTCTGAAATATCTAATACAAATATCTCTAATTAAACTCTACAGGATATCTGTTTTTTTTTTTTAGTCTCCCCAAGTATGGCAACAGTCCTTTTGACATTATGTTTCCTAAGCCACTGTGCTAAACGTTTTTGTTCTCTGGAGTTATCAAAAAAAGTTACTTAATAGCAATCTTTCTAAACTCATATATTATCCAGGTACTCCCTTATTTTCTCTTTAGTACTCGGCATTTGCACTTCATGTTCTGTGAGATCCCCCTTATTCTGTATTACTTTAACCTTTGTTAGCTCCTCACAGTAATTCCTGTTATAACTTAACCATATCCCTCTTTTTCATTTCTACTCTTTTTTTAAATTCCACTTTCGGTTTATCCCGCTCATTAGCTATACTGCAGAAATTTGTCTTCTTTATTAACTCTTGAATAATTTTCACTACCTAGTCAGAGGTTCATAGGTTGGTACGAGGCTATCAGCCCTAGGGCCTATACAAGCCTAGCCATAACAATTCCCTGGCTATTTCTTCCCTGGACCCCTGTCTAGCAGGGCGACTGACATGATCCCCAGCCTGAATTTCCTATATCCTATCCAATCGTCAAGGTTCCTTCTGAAGAGGGCCAAAGAGGCGCTCTGCTTGACATGAATGGGCAGTCTATTCCAGAGTCTGGGGAGTCTCTGGGTCAGGAACCTATCACTCCAGCATGTTTTGTTCATTGTGATGACAAGGTAGTTCCCAGGATCCAATGTGGACTCCCCCCTTGTGGAGTGGGATAATTGTAGCTGTGCGCCACTCAGTGGGCACAAAGCCTGAGGTGAGGCTATGATTAAACATGACACTTAGGTGAGGTGCGAGTTCATTTTGTAGTTCATGTAGTACACAGCCAGGGATGTCGTCTGGTTCCATGGATGCTGTATTCTTAGCTTTGGAGAGTGTGTTTTTTACCTGTGTGGCCGTTATTACCGGAATTTAGCAATCTTTCGGTATTGAGATGGGCCCTTTAGAGGGTGAGAGGGGGATGAAGTTGGCACTGAATCAATCTGCCAGGATATTGGCAATATCCTTGGGATCAGTATATTTAATGCCATTCTGTTGTAGATCTGAGCATTGCCATTTAGATTCTTGACATAGCTATAGAATGCCTTGTGGTTGTCTTTGGAATCTTTGGCAATTTTATTTTCGTAACTAGCTTTGGAAGATTTTATGAGGGATCTCCGCTTCTTACTGAGCCTGGTAAGGAAGTTTTTTGCATCCTGGAATTTTCCTCTTTTCTGTAACAGTTTCTTCCCTTTATTGTAAAGTTTGTTTATGGTAGAGGACCACCAGATTGGCTTCCTTTTTTAAATTCATCTTTTTATCAGGTAGGTGGGCAAGCGCCAGTGTCTCATTGCTACTTTATTACCCTGCATTTTATCTAGATTATGGTTGGCACATTATCTGAAATAGTGAAGTCTAAGCTTTCAATTAAATACACACATGTTCCTGTGAATATACTTTCTTTCTAATCTAGCCCGGTTATTGTACCTTTAGGAGAATTTACTTCTTCTATACCAAATGTTTTCATAAATTTCAGAAATCTATCTTTTATTATATTTTCTTTTCTAAATCCCCAGACACATCTTTACTGTTGCAAATCAAGTTCCAGTCCACACCTATAAGTAATATACCCTGTTGAAAGCCGATTATTTCTACCAAAATTTTCTTAAGTTCCACAGTAATAGTTTTAAGTGGTGTAAATGTAAGCCAGCAAAATCCTCCATCCTTGTAAGAAGCCCATTACTAACACAAATCTACCATTACTATCTTTTTTCCCTCGTCTACCACTATTGGATCTCCTCTAGCAATTTGTATATGTACTCCTCTTGTCCTTTTCTCCTGATCCTCTGCTGAATATCCCTATTGAAATCTTTTTATCAAATTTGCATGCTTATTTCCTTTCAAGTGTTTCTCCTGTAACATTGCTATTTGCAGTCTGTATTTCTTAATATGATTCAATATTCTTTTCTTTTTGTCTATACATTAGGGTCCTTCATATTCCAAAATAATAAGTTTAGGATACCCATTTTGATGATGATATTATTCCCATCTATTATATATCACAGCTTTTTCAAATGTCTATTTCCAGCTTTTGTGTTACATGTGCCTATTAATGTTTGGCAGGTTGATCTTTTATACAATTGTCTTTTGTCATCTCCATTTGAACTTAATGTCACATAAGACTTTTTGTTTTAATGAAAACTGTCAAAAAATGTCAGAGCACCACCAGAACTTATTAACTTAAAAGAAATGCACAAAACTATATACATCTTCAATTAATGAAGTTTAAACCCTCCAGATAGGATCCATTTTCGGCCACTCAAATACACTTTAAACTCCATAGCTTGAGCTCCTCCCCTTACCAACAATCCCTCTCTTCTCACTTTCCCAAATCTCGTTTGGCGCCTTAGCGATAAGACGTGGTCACTGCTAGCTTGAGTGTGGAATAGTGACTTAAGTGAATTGTTAGTTTTCTTATTCATTTCTAAATTTTTTTCTTCCTGCTACTTCTCCACTGTTAAAGTTTATATACAACACTAAATAATTTAGTAGTTTTCCTTGGGGCCTTCTTTCCTTTCATATTTTCTCGTTACCTATTTTTGGTATTAGTCTGCATTACCATTGTTGGTATTTCTTGCTTTTACCTCAAGATATTGGTATTACCATCGTTAGTAAATTTTTCTTGGGTAGTATCTTTTTCTACAGGAATATATATTTATGTTTTTATTTTTTGAGATGACAGATAAACCTACTGGATTTAAGAAGTGTGCTACTTGCATGCACAAGATTCCTAATTCCGGTAGCCATTCAGAATGCGTGCATTTCCTTGGTCCAGCTCACCTCAAAACAGTCGGTGACATTTGTGCTAATTTTAACAACTGGGCCATGTTTGAGAGAAAGAATAAACTTATCTTGAAAGGACTTCTTCCTTCTTCGGCCTCTGAAGCCCCATCCTCTTCTAAGAGATCAGAACAGGCTTATTACAAACACAAGGAAATGAGGAACTGGCTGCTGTCCTCCTGCGACTTCCTCAGGCTCCACTCCACCAGAGAAGACTCCTAAAATGTCAGATCCATCTACCTCTATGGCTCCTACTCCTATGAAATCAAAGACCTTGGATCTGTTCTCCCAGTCTGATCCTACCAAATCTTAACTGAAGACATCACAAGTTCTTGCTAGGTTCTCTCCAGAACCAGTAACATCGATACTTCATTCTCCATTTTTGCAAGACACCCCAAAGAGAGTTTTCCATGCAGCTTCCACTTCATCCTCTCTCAGGTTATCTAGGAGCCCTTCTGAAGCGGAAGTAGCAAGAGTGAAAGTTTCTCAGAATCCAGATACAGTTGGGTGTTATTCTGGCCGTCTCACATCTGAAACATGAGTCTTCCCACTACATACACCCAATCTGACTCTTACTCCAATCCACCCAGTAGTTTCAGAGATTCTGGACCGGGGAATTCTAAATGTCTGTCTGATTATAAGACTGGACCCTCCCAGACTATGATACTTTCTTTGATCCAGATGGCTCTGACTTTGTTGGACTCGGACAAATCTCAGAGCAGTAGTATCAGCACCAGATCTGTGGGACTGGGATTGACTCTAATAATCCCATGACCACCGCTCCCCTCAAAGCCTCAGCATTAAACAGCTCTGCTCCAACCTCTGCTTTGAGGCTGGAACCAGGAGGAATCTGGTTTCATCCTTTACAGGCTTCTTTGAATGCAATGAGGACCAGGCTCAGCTCTCCCTTGGCTTCAGCTTTCAAGGTGGTGGAGAATCCTTGCCCAGCTTGGGTCCAACCCAAACTCAACTGTCTTCTGTGGAAACTGGGTCTTTTCATCCTATCTTATCAAGACTGTCCTCATTCAGGACTCACTGAGCACTTTTTGGTCTTCTCTGGAGTCTGAGTGAAGTGGTCATGTAAAAGGAGACACTTGCACTCTCCACAAGAGTCATTAACTGAAGACACTGATTTCAATGAAGTGGAAGGATACCGTAAGTCATCCCTTGAGGATGTCTCATTCAGTGAAGTATTCGGACTTCTGATACAAAGGTGGCTCGCCTTCTGACGTACTTTCCCAGGAGGAGTTGGTGCTTCTTGAGGTTTTTGGAACTGGCTCAGATACGACTTGGGTAGTTCCCCCAGTGGATGAGATGGTAGACCTTAGCTCCCGCTGGGCCTGGAAGGAGCCAAACATCACACAGCCCATTCTCAAGTGCCATGACAAGTACCTTGTAGCATCCAAGGATACGGCAAATTGGAGCAAAGTCCAGTGGATTCTGTAGTGGTTACAGCAGCCACTAATAAAGAGCTCACGGAACAGAGTTCTTCTGTCCATCCAAAGTATAAAAAGCCAATGGAAACAGGATTGCCCTGTGGCAGCTAAGGATAAGTGGAAAGAGACTAAACAAAAAATACAAAATCTGAGCTACTGGGAGTTCTTGTTTATGGATATGGATAGCAAGCTATAAGTAGTGAAAATGTTTTTAGTCCTTTTACTTTTACATACAGGTCAGGCATATTTTATAAACCAGAGAAGAATCTGTGGACAGTAATTAACAGAGAGTTGAAGGATTCTACCTGGGAGGGGAAGAGGGCAAGGCTCAAGTGGGATAAGTTTATCTTTTCACTATAACAAGGTAGTTTAGGATTACCTGATTTGAAGGGATATTTTAAAAGTGCATAGCTAAGGCTCATATACGTAACACAAGCAGAAAGCTATAATTCAATGTCGAAAGGGATGATGAAGTGGGGGGAGTTCAAGAAATAAGGTGAGAGTAGGACATGGAATTTAGATCCTAAAGGAGAATAACGGCAGAGATACAGAATACTGTATTTATGTAGCATAAAGTATTCTAAGAACTAAGCCAATGTGAGAAAGGAGAAAGGAGATTATGTTGATAGGGATAAATCCAATTATAGGTACAGAGAATACGCAAGAGAAGGTTGTAATTTACTGGAGAAAACTGACAAAGGAACCAAAGCACTGGAAGCAAATATGAGAGACAAAGGTAATACAGTAAGAAAAGACCAAGACGACATGTGGATTATAGGCTAGAAACTGCCTTCCCTATCAGGGATTGATAAAGTACAGTCAAAGAGAAATGGATAGGGAAATCCTAAGTGAAAGACCTGCTCTAGCAGACTTTTTAGTTGAATCTGGAACAGAAGCTGTTGTTAAAAATGGATAATTAGTAGGGCAGATAAAATATTGCATGATAACTATAGGAATCAGTGGAGGTTAAAAAACACTGGGAAAAAAGACTGGATAAGCAATTCCCAAGAAACAATGGGAGGGCATATGCACGGCTCTCAAATATGCAACAAAATCTAGAAGATTCAGGATTTTTGTATGGAAGTGCCTGCATAGGTATTTCTATACCCCAAGCAGACTCCAAAGAATTTTTCCTCAGTTAGATGGCAAATGCTGGAGGTGTGATGGGGAAGAAAGAGGTAACTGGGAACATATGTTTTGGGAGCGTTGCAAGTTAATTCCCTACAGAGTACTCTGCCAGAAATACTGGGTGACCAAAATGAGTATAACTAAGGAAATAATTTTTTTTTAGCTGGGATATAGGATCAGAACTGCTTCGACATAGTAAGGCCCTGTAAAGTTTAATTCTGGTAGCTGCCAAAAAATCAATGGAAATCAAAGTCTAAACCAGCTGTATTTGAAATAGTGAACATTGTAACAAAGATAAAAGAACTGGAAGTGGGATATTTAGAAAAGGGCAGGAGCAAACTACATAAAAAAAAAAAGGAAATTGTGGAAACAATACATGCAGAATGTTTTGGAGTGAAGTTTAAGGCAAGGCAGAAATTGATTAATTTAAGTAATATTAGATTTAGGATAATGGCATAAATGTGATCTTGCTAACATGGTTTGTTTCTTTTTATATAAATGTACATTTGCCTATGTCTTAAGTGATAATACCATAAAAGAAGTATTAAAAAAAAAAATCCAATCTACAACACTGAATGCTGATGCCTAAGCTGGACAGCTAACCAGGAGTGCTCATGGATCCAAGAATCCAGGAGAAACCCAACTGCAAGCCTCTGACTCAGTAAGATCAGATTTTGAGACTGGAGCTGAGCTACTTGAGGCACAGGCACCAAAGGGCAGAGATGGTTCAGAAAATCTTTAGGTCAAATCTGAACCCTGGTCCTCTGACCCAATGTCGCAGTTCCTGGAGACACACTGATCAAAAGATACTGGAGTAGATTACATCAAGGAATAAGTCAGCATGGACAAGGGCCAAGTTGTCAGCACAGACTCGTGTGTCAGGAGGATATTCATCAGAACCAAGAACACCAGTGTGGGAAATGGTCCAGTGAAGGAACAGAAACAGTTGGAGCCAGAAGGATGGGACCCTCACCACTGTAAGAGGAGGAGGGAGGGGTAATTACTAGGTCAGTCCAGTTCAGTTTTCAAAAAGATTCTAATAACTTGGTCAAGGTCAATGTCCTTAACATTTTTTGTAGATCTAGCAGACAGTGATGAAGCCAAAGACGTTGGCTTGCTGGACTTTGGCCATTGACTAACTTCTTCCTGATCTGAAAAAGAGGTTCAGGTCCAAAGTGGAGATGCATCTGGGGAAAATTCTATATCCAGTGTAGCAGCTGTAAAAGGGGAACAGCAGTATAAAAATAGAATGTGGTGCAGGTAAATGGTTCCATTAACCCACAGTAATCATCAAAATATAGTAGAACCAAACCACAGCCAATATGCAGTAAAAAACTTTTAATGGTGACCGCTTTCGCAACAGAATTTGCTGTTTCATCAAACAACAAAAGAGCACATCACTTGATATTTAAAACAACTTGTGCCCAATAAAAACACAGAAACAATTATGAATTAAAATCAATTATAAGACAATCAAATATTAAAAGGCATATACATCAACATTTTCATCTAACCAAATTCCTTGCTTGTAAACAGGTTTTATAGATGCCTTATCATTGAGACCTTTCCCCTTGGTTGCACTCATTCTGATTATCCACTCAAGGTCAATAGTTTCTGTTCTATTGACATTGTTCCCTCTTCTCTCATAACCTCTAACAATTTCTATAACCATAAAATAAAATTTGTGTGTTGCATCATTTGCAGCTACATGTTTAGCAAGGGCATTATTGTCAGCTCCCCTTGAGATATCATATATATGTTCTCTCATGCACTCCTTTAATCTATGGTTTGTTTTCCCTAATAGTAAGAGGAGCATATTACACAGCAAGCCAAATAAACCAAGTTAGTTGTATTACAATCAGGTGACACTTTAAACTCGATTGTCTTCCCTGTATCAGGGTGTATAAATCTACTACTACTGTCAACATGCTGACAGAAGTTACATTTGGAGCAAGGAAATTTGCCTATATCCCTAATGTTGACATTTTCTCCTGCATCTCTAAAGTAACATAGCCTTTTTAAGGATTTTTTATTTTTGTATGCAAAAGTGGGTTTGTCTCCCACAATTTGCTTAATTTTATCATCTGCACTCAGTATAGACCAGTTCTTCCTATAAATCTCCTGCATAAGATTTACATTACTGAAGTAAGTAATAGATATTCTTATTTGCGTGGTGCTGCGGTAGCGTTGTCGCCTCACAGCAAGACGTTGTCCCGTTCGATTCTCAGCTAGAGCATCTTCTGTGTGGAGGCATGCGTGAATGGGTGTACCTTCGCTGAAGGTTGTGCGTTAGGGCTGGTAACTCGGCACGTAAAAATCCACTACCAAACATTAGCGGACCAGAGTTCCACTGTGGCGAACCCTAACCGGGATAAGCCGAAAGACACATTTGCTTAGGATCAGCCTGTTGTGTGACTGGTGCATCAGTTTCCATATGTTCTGAAAAATAGGGCTTCCCTGTAGTATCCCTCAAATATGGGATATTAGAGAGCCCACAATCCACTTCTAATTCACTATAGCCTCTCTGCATGAACTTACCCTTTAACCCTACTAACTCTTTTTCTAGAGTATCTTGATCAGTAGTCAGTCTAGAAGTTCTCAGTCCTTGCCCTTTTACAATGTTTCTAAATACATGCCTGGGATGCATACTTTGTCTATGGAGATAGCCATTCCTATAACACTCTTTCCTATGAATTTCTGTATGAAACAAGCCCCTTACATCCCGATTGATTTTCACATCTAAAAAAAATCTATGACATCATAGGCCATTTTCATAGTGAACTTCAGGAAGTTGGTACTATTGTCAATACTGTGAAAAAAATTGTTGTACAGTGGTGACATCCCCCTCCCACAAAAGGAAGAGGTCATCCACAAACATTCTATACAAGGCTATGCCTCCTTGAGTGACATATCTTAGCAAATGCTGTTCCTCCCATTGGGCCATGACAATGTTGGTGTAGCTATTTATGCTCACACCCCACACATTTATGAAAACCGAGGCCTTACTATCCATTTGCAGGAAAAGGAAGTCGCACAAGCACAATACAGAGAAACATCTGTATCACGAACACTAAAGAAAAACTATCAAACAAAAAGTTATGTACTCACCATAACATTTGATGTATGTAGTCCATCTCGCCTCACATTCTTACCCGTGGGTTTGGAGCGACTCGGCCAAACTTTTCTAGCTCAAAGTCTTCTATTGGCTGGGCTAAACAGGTATCCCATGCTGCACTGCTCCATATCCCCAGATCTAGTTTGCTAGAAACATAACTGTCTGTGTACATCCAATTGATGAAATTTAAATTCTGCCTTGTTTGAAAAATGGGGAAAGAATACTGGCAACTCAATAGACTGATTAAGATTAGATACGGATGCCACTTTAGGAAGAAAAGAAGGGTTTGGTCTAAGTGTTCTTACATGTTACTAGTATGCATCCTCAGCATCTAATAAAGGCCCTACCATATGGGGAATTCAAAAGAATTCGGGATCATACCAGTGTTAAGGAGGATATAGACGAAGAACTACATACAGTACTTATGAGACTATTGGAAAGAGGATATGAATATAATCAACTATTAAAATGTAGGGATAGTGTGATTAATAATACAAGATTAGTTGACAGAAGGGAGAACATCATAATATATCCCAATAAAAGGGAAAATAGTGCAAAGAATGATGTTGAGAAAGTGTTTTTTATAACTAAATTTTCTCCTTTCTCTAATATATTAGTCTCATTAGTTAGAAAATTTTGGTACTTAATTTGTGAAGATGATAACATTGGTGAGTTATTCCTTATCAAGTGAATTTTTCATTTAGAAGGGGAAAGAATTTGAGAGAAATTTTGAATAACAATCTTGCACAGCATGTTATATCTACCCCAGTGAGGGTGGGTACTTTTGCTTGTGGTTCATGCAGTATATGTAGTAGAGCTAATAATATTGACATTATTAATAATATACATCACATTTCAAAACATTTTTTTAATTGCAAGTCTACTAGTGTAGTATATATAGTAGGTTGTTCATGTAAGGACATTTGGTATATAGGACAAACTAAAAGAATGATCAAAACTAGAATCTTAGAACATCTAAAGGATATAAGAAACCTTAATGCATTAAGTCCTGTTGCTAAGCATTTTATGGATATTCATGATGGTTGCAGTGATAGTTTGAGATTTAGTATATTGGGAAAACCTTTTATTTGTAAGGGAGATGATTATAGTAGGTAAACTCTTGGAAATGGAAACAAGGATGATACTGAAATATAAAACTTTGAAACCATTTGGTCTCAATCAGGAGCTGGGCCTTTAATTATAATTTAGAAGAGCATTTTCTTGCACATATTGCTATTCATTTTCTAGTAATTTGGGAATGATAAACATACACATTATTTGAAACTAATTTATATTTATTAATGTGGATAGGTTCATAGGTTCATACTAGGCTATCTGCCCGAGGGCATTTATAAGCCTAGCCCATTGTTTTGTGGCTTACGCCACCCCTTTAGTATGGGGAACTATACCCATTATTTTGCTGTGCCTCTGTCGAGCAGTGACACTGAGGTAATTCCTGTGGTATATCTGCGATCTCCCATCCATTGGTCAAGATTTCTCTTGAACAAGGCCAGCGAGGTGCTCTGCCTCACATGTACCGGGATTTTGTTCCACAGCATAGGGAGTCTTTGGGTGATGAATCTATCCCTCCAGCACGTCCTATTAATAGCCGTGTCGAGGTTTAAGTCTCCCGCCCTTGTGGCTCTGATGGATCTAGATTTTTTGAGGTGAAGCATATTCATCAAATCTGGGTTTGACATGGCCTTGTATGTTAGGCAAAGGTCACCTCTGAGCAAGCGGTAAGCGACTGAATAGAGCTGGAGTTCTTTCAGTCGGGCAGCATAGGACAGATTTTGAGACCCTTTATCCTTTTGGTGAGGAACTTTGTGGCCTCTCCAGCTGCTGCAAGTGTCGGGTCAGATACATTCGAATGGGGCATTGTACTCAATCATTGGTCTGATGAGTGATGAGTAAAGGGAGACTATGACCTCCCTTGATCTAGATGAGAATCCCTTCATGATAAGGTGGGCAATGTAGAAGGACTTCCTAACTACTTTAGCTACATGGGTGTCGAATGACAGACTACTATCAACCTGGGTCCCCAGGTCCCTGATAACTTCTTCTGTGCTCAGTGGATTGCCACCTATTTGGTAGCTAGGGTAACCTTGTTTTTCCCGAAGGGTATGACTATGCATTTTTGGCATTTAACTTTAGGCCGTGGCTCTGGCACCAGTTATCCGCTTCTGTGAGACCCTTCTGAAGGATATCTGTGTCAGATGTGTTTTCTACTATGGCACCCAGTTTGCAGTCATCTGCAAACTTTGTCAGCCATAACCCTCCTGTGTTTGCTTGTACTTCGGAAAAGTAGATGCCAAACAAGAGTGGGCCCAGGACTGAGCCCTGTGGGACACCACTTGTGACAGGCTTTGAGTCTGACATGGCGCCAGCAACTCTGACCCTGTGGGTTCTGTCACTCAGCCAGTTTGCAACCCATCTTGTGATGTATGGGTTAACATTTAAGCTGATGAGTTTTTCAATGATACCCGAGTGGGGTATTGTATCAAAGGCCTTAGCCAGATCGAGGTAGGCTGTATGGACTGCCTTTCCCTCATCAATGGCTTTGGTGACTGTTTCAAAAAGTCAACCAAGTTTAAAAGGCATGATCTGCCTTTGACAAAGCCAAACTGGGTTGGATCCAAAGTCTGCAAATTCCCTATGTCTTTATTTATGAGGTCCATTATGATCCTCTCCATGGCTTTGCAGATAAGGCTTGTCAAGCTAATGGGCGGTAATTTCCAGGGTCTGTGGAGGCACCGCCTTTGTGAAGTGGGACCACAGTTGCAGTGCGCCACTCCTGGGTACGTATCCAGAGGTAAGACTTTGATTAAACAGCTGTCCTAGCTGTGGGTTTAATTCCTCATTGAGTTCGTGGAGCACACAGCCGGGGACACCATCGGGTCCCATGGATGCTGTGTTTTTTGCTTTGGAGAGAGCAGTTCTCACTTGGGCGCTGGAGATGTTTGGGGGCTGCACTCATTTGGTATAGATATCTCTCCTTTTGGGGAGTGGAGAAGTTTGCACTGAACCTGTCAGCCAGTATGTTGGCAATGTCTGTAGGATCAGTAATCTTCACATCATTTTGAACTAGTTCTGAGCATATCTGGGAGTTTCCTCCTAGGTTTCTAACATAGCTAAAGAAGGCCTTATGATTGTCTTTTGAGTCTTTAGCTATTTTTCTCTCGAAATTTGCTTTGGATGATTTTATGAGAGCTCTTAGTTTTTACTTATAGTGATCAAGGGTGTCTTACCTTTTAAGGATTTTGCTCTATCTTGTAGTAGCTTCCTCCTTTTGTTGTAGAGTTTGTTTATGGCTGGGGTCCACCAGACTGGACGCTTGCCTTTGGTACAAAGAGTCTTTGTTTTGCTTGGGATTGCCTTATCCATGCAGTCCTGCAGGTGCTGGTAGAAGGCGTTTGTAAGTGATTCAGCGGCTTGAGTATTGTTTTCCGCGGCTCGGGGCCTGAAAGGAGACCACACTAGTCTTTAGAAGTGTGAAGTCGGCTTTTGAGAAGTTCTTTACTGTGGTCTTTTTATTTCAGGTGGGGTGGGATGAGGACCTCCAGCGAGATTAGTTTGTGATCTGATCTCACCAGTGAGGGGTATACTTCCGGTGTTGAACATTGTGCTCCCATGTTCGTGATGATGAGATCAAGTATGTTATCTCCTCTTGTGGGGATGGTGACTAGTTGTTCCATGGCATTTGAGTTTATGAATTCCAGGAACTTTTGGGCTAGGGTGTTTGGGCTTGAGTAGTGTTCCCAGTCTATATTAGGGTAATTGAAGTCACCTAGTATGATGGTGTTTGGTGATACATTTATCCCTCTAGTGTTTTCAGGAAGGCCATGTGAGTTTCCTGAGTTTGTGAGGGTGGCCTGTAACATGCTACAATTTGCAGAGCAGTCTTGCCTATGGTTAATTGCACCTGGATGGTCTCCGATGCATCGTGCGTTGCCACCAGTCTTGAGGTGTGGGTGTCCTTGATGAATATGGATACCCTCCTTTCTTGGTATTGTCCGGATTTTGGGGCGGAACGCATGATATGAGGTAAAACCTGATAGCGCTGGGGTGCTCTCAGGAGCCTTGAACCAGGTTTCTGTCACAGCACAGACATCGATGTTCTCCATACTGAGAAGGGCCTCGAGTGCGTGCATTTTGAGATTTAGACTTCTGGCATTGAGCAGCATTACCCTTAGTTTTTTCCTTTTTGTGTTCTAGGGTGGTAGGTTTAGAATTTGAGCCTTGCCTAAAAAGGCACTATGGGGTGGCAAGAGCCTTTGCCAATATCCGAATCCCAGGGTGACAGGTGCAAGCCGTCCCTTGATGCAGCGTGGCTTGTCCTGCATGTCATCCCAGGCAGACAGATACTGGATCCCCTTTGAATGACACCAGTGTTTAAGCCAATTGTTAAAGCTGATCATCTTATCTCTGTATTGTGGCATCATTCTTGGTGAAGGTAGGATACTGCTCAAGGTCAGGGTCATACCTGCCTGGGCTACATAATCAGAGAGCTCCTCAATGTCTCTTTTCATGTAGTCCAAGGAGGTACGTCTCAGGTCGTTTACACCAGCGTGGACAATGACTGAGTCATATTTGTACCTGCTGTTGAGAGACCTGAGTGCTTGCGTTATGTGGCGGATTCTAGCGCCCGACAGGCAGCTTACTGTGACCTTCTCCTTACTCAGTCTGGTGAGCGGGACATCAGTGTGTCTGACTATGGAGTCACCAATGACTAGTGTGTCTGGCATTGTGTTTGGCCTTAAGGGCTGTGACTGTCTGACACTCTGACTGTGAGGTCTATGTGTTGCGGGTGTTGTGTTCTGAGGTGGTGGTTGTTTGGGTGTCTGCTTTGGTGGCCTCTGCTGTTTTGGTAGATTTTTGATCAGAGCCTCGAGTATGTCTTTGTGTGTTTATGTGTATGATTTGAGGTTGTAATGGTACTATGTGAGACTGGGTCTATAGTGTGTGTGGTAACCTTCTCCTCCTGACTGGTCTTGCCAGTCCTATGTTGAGAGAGCTCAGCCTCCAGTTTGGCCGTATAGTTGCATCTCTCGCATGTATTTGTGTTTTGTGGGAGGAGGAAAGGGTTGTCTGTGTACATGAGGCAATTGAAACATTGCCTCAATATTCCCTGGTTCACCAGCTGAGCAGGAGAGGACACTAGCAACTGATCCCTCGACATGCTAGAAGGGTAGACGAAAAACTTTAAAAAAGATTCCGGGGGACGTGGGTGACCGAGAAATGGGGGGTTGCCTTTTTGGGGTACTATCTATGACAAGAGTGCCGTATCAAGGTAATAAGTACTGTAGGAGCAAGTGCTAGGTTTAATAGATAGAGAATAGTCTACTTGGAGTCAAGTAGAGTTGATCTTTTTAGTTATAGGATACGCTGATTTGATCAGTAGTATAGTTCGAGGAAGGTAGTTTTAAGGGAAAATTTGAAGAGTGGACTTTAGGTAGCCCGAATAGTTTAAACCTGCTTAACCGGCGCTGCCCTAGTGTGCAACAGTGGCAGCTCCGCGCTAAATCGCTCTAAATAGCTTAACGCTTAGCGTTTTATACCAGGGGCTGGAAAAAGCTAGAAACTGGCCCAAAACGACCAATAAACTACTAGTTACTGGCTGAAACCTCACAAAACTGGACAAAAGGCAGTGCAATGCTTCCCACTCCCACTGGTAAGCAAGGTAGCTTCCCTTCCCCCAAATAAGGCAAGGAAACAGTACACAGGAACTACAACCAAAGCCCAGGAATCAGCAACTCTGAAACTGGACTAAACTAGTAAAGCAGGAAAGCAAGGTAGCTTCCCTTCCCCCAAATAAGGCAAGGAACAGTACACAGGAACTACAACCAAAGCCCAGGAATCAGCAACTCTGAAACTGGACTAAACTAGTAAAGCAGGAAAAACAAGAGATATTTTTTTTTTCTTTTTTTCACAAAACAGGCAGAAACAGGTACAGCAAACACTTATAAATGCTATGAATCAGCTACTACAGTTTACACAGAAGAATTTGCTACAAATACAGTCAAATAGTAACAAACAAGGATTCCAAGTGCAATATTAAGTTAAATGCAGTAAAAACAGCTTCAATGTAACAGAAAGGCAGGCGAAATACAGTTGCTAGGTATTCAGATGTGGAAAGCAACAAAAAATATACTTAGTATCAAGAAAAGTCGCTTATTCAGCTCTCTGCAGCCTGGATTACTCTGCTGGCCCACGTGGAGTCTGTGCTGAGTAGGTACAAGCTGAAAGTTTTATACCAGGGGGATGGAAAAAGCTAGAAACTCGCCGAAAACGACCAATTAACTACTAGTTACTGGCTCAATCCTCACAAAACTGGACAAAGGCAGCTCAATGCTTCCCACTCCCACTGGTAAGCAAGGTAGCTTCCCTTCCCCAAATAAGGCAAGGAAACAGTACACAGGAACTACAACCAAAGCCCAGGAATCAGCAACTCTGAAACTGGACTAAACTAGTAAAGCAGGAAAGCAAGGTAGCTTCCCTTCCCCCAAATAAGGCAAGGAAACAGTACACAGGAACTACAACCAAAGCCCAGGAATCAGCAACTCTGAAACTGGACTAAACTAGTAAAGCAGGAAAAACAAGAGATATTTTTTTTTTTTTTCACAAAACAGGCAGAAACAGGTACAGCAAACACTTATAAATGCTATGAATCAGCTACTACAGCTTACACAGAAGAATTTGCTACAAATACAGTCAAATAGTAACAAACAAGGATTCCAAGTGCAATATTAAGTTAAATGCAGTAAAACAGCTTCAATGTAACAGAAAGGCAGGCGAAATACAGTTGCTAGGTATTCAGATGTGGAAAGCAACAAAAATATACTTAGTATCAAGAAAAGTCGCTTATTCAGCTCTCTGCAGCCTGGATTACTCTGCTGGCCCACGTGGAGTCTGTGCTGAGTAGGTACAAGCTGAAAGTTTTATACCAGGGGCTGGAAAAAGCTAGAAACTGGCCCAAAACGACCAATAAACTACTAGTTACTGGCTGAAACCTCACAAAACTGGACAAAGGCAGCTCAATGCTTCCCACTCCCACTGGTAAGCAAGGTAGCTTCCCTTCCCCAAATAAGGCAAGGAAACAGTACACAGGAACTACAACCAAAGCCCAGGAATCAG
The DNA here is from genome assembly GCF_019279795.1 of Protopterus annectens. NCBI lineage: Eukaryota > Metazoa > Chordata > Ceratodontiformes > Protopteridae > Protopterus > Protopterus annectens. The sequence goes on along the minus strand of NC_056744.1, from coordinate 1,175,450,618 downwards.
CAACTCTGAAACTGGACTAAACTAGTAAAGCAGGAAAGCAAGGTAGCTTCCCTTCCCCAAATAAGGCAAGGAAACAGTACACAGGAACTACAACCAAAGCCCAGGAATCAGCAACTCTGAAACTGGACTAAACTAGTAAAGCAGGAAAACAAGAGATATTTTTTCTTTTTTTTCACAAAACAGGCAGAAACAGGTACAGCAAACACTTATAAATGCTATGAATCAGCTACTACAGCTTACACAGAAGAATTTGCTACAAATACAGTCAAATAGTAACAAACAAGGATTCCAAGTGCAATATTAAGTTAAATGCAGTAAAAACAGCTTCAATGTAACAGAAAGGCAGGCGAAATACAGTTGCTAGGTATTCAGATGTGGAAAGCAACAAAAATATACTTAGTATCAAGAAAAGTCGCTTATTCAGCTCTCTGCAGCCTGGATTACTCTGCTGGCCCACGTGGAGTCTGTGCTGAGTAGGTACAAGCTGAAAGTTTTATACCAGGGGCCTGGAAAAAGCTAGAAACTGGCCCAACACGACCAATAAACTACTAGTTACTGGCTGAAACCTCACAAAACTGGACAAAAGGCAGCTCAATGCTTCCCACTCCCACTGGTAAGCAAGGTAGCTTCCCTTCCCCAAATAAGGCAAGGAAACAGTACACAGGAACTACAACCAAAGCCCAGGAATCAGCAACTCTGAAACTGGACTAAACTAGTAAAGCAGGAAAGCAAGGTAGCTTCCTTCCCCAAATAAGGCAAGGAAACAGTACACAGGAACTACAACCAAAGCCCAGGAATCAGCAACTCTGAAACTGGACTAAACTAGTAAAGCAGGAAAAACAAGAGATATTTTTTCTTTTTTTCACAAAACAGGCAGAAACAGGTACAGCAAACACTTATAAATGCTATGAATCAGCTACTACAGCTTACACAGAAGAATTTGCTACAAATACAGTCAAATAGTAACAAACAAGGATTCCAAGTGCAATATTAAGTTAAATGCAGTAAAACAGCTTCAATGTAACAGAAAGGCAGGCGAAATACAGTTGCTAGGTATTCAGATGTGGAAAGCAACAAAAATATACTTAGTATCAAGAAAAGTCGCTTATTCAGCTCTCTGCAGCCTGGATTACTCTGCTGGCCCACGTGGAGTCTGTGCTGAGTAGGTACAAGCTGAAAGTTTTATACCAGGGGCTGGAAAAAGCTAGAAACTGGCCCAAAACGACCAATAAACTACTAGTTACTGGCTGAAACCTCACAAAACTGGACAAAGGCAGCTCAATGCTTCCCACTCCCACTGGTAAGCAAGGTAGCTTCCCTTCCCCAAATAAGGCAAGGAAACAGTACACAGGAACTACAACCAAAGCCCAGGAATCAGCAACTCTGAAACTGGACTAAACTAGTAAAGCAGGAAAGCAAGGTAGCTTCCCTTCCCCAAATAAGGCAAGGAAACAGTACACAGGAACTACAACCAAAGCCCAGGAATCAGCAACTCTGAAACTGGACTAAACTAGTAAAGCAGGAAAAACAAGAGATATTTTTTCTTTTTTTCTTTTTTTCACAAAACAGGCAGAAACAGGTACAGCAAACACTTATAAATGCTATGAATCAGCTACTACAGCTTACACAGAAGAATTTGCTACAAATACAGTCAAATAGTAACAAACAAGGATTCCAAGTGCAATATTAAGTTAAATGCAGTAAAAACAGCTTCAATGTAACAGAAAGGCAGGCGAAATACAGTTGCTAGGTATTCAGATGTGGAAAGCAACAAAAAATATACTTAGTATCAAGAAAAGTCGCTTATTCAGCTCTCTGCAGCCTGGATTACTCTGCTGGCCCACGTAAATTATATAGGGGAATAATTATTGTGTTTTGTATGTAATTATATTTTGGTATAATATTTTTTACACATTTAAATAAATGAATTTTATATGTGCTTGATGGTTTATTGAAAGTGTATAAGATGGTTGAAAACAGTTTATATAAACTAAAATAAGTAAATGTTACTATTTATTTTGATGCAAAGATCACTTTAAATTTTGAAACTCAATTGTATTAATTGATCAATTAACTAATTAGTTATAATATAAAATGAGTTCATTTTGAAAGTTGTAATGTGATCCTTTGAAGGCGAATGGCCGAGGTACCAGATCGTTGAATAAAGAGCGTTGGTGGAATCTGACTGTTGGTGTGTTTTTGGTCTAAGAGAAACCCTGTCCTTATGGAAGATCATGGAGGTTTGATAGAAAGGGCTTGAATTTCTGAAACTCGCCTGGCTGAAGTGATTGCTATTAAAAAGGCAGTTTACCAGGTCAAGAATTTCAAATCACAGGTAGCTGCATGCATAACAACATCCAGGTAAAGAAGAATAAGCTAAAGGTGAGGGGAACTCTGTAAATAAAACCTAACCTCCAGATCCTCCAGGAAGGGGGAAGGTGGGAGGGTAAGTAAGCAAGTGAGGCGAGATGGACTACATACATCGAACATTATGGTGAGTACATAACTTCTTGATGTTATGTAGTCCAATCTCGTCTACAATCTTACCCGTGGGACAGCGTCCCTAGCACCTACATCCTGGGGGGTTCATAGGAAAATAATCCCGAGTACTGTGGAACCAAAGGACGACCTGCCCCTTGATACCACATCCAATTTGTAATGAGTAACAAATGTGTGAGGAGAAGCCCAAGCAGCTGCAGCACAAATATCATCCATAGACAATCTGGCTTGATAGGCTGTAGATGTAGAAACAGCCCGAGTAGAGTGAGCCTTGACTGGAAACGGAAGGTCTTTTCCTCTTGCAGAGTAAGCGAAAGAGATGCAACTGGATATCCATCTGGATAGGTTGATTTTGGAGACAGGGGACCCGATTTTGTTTTCCTAAAAGGAGACAAATAGTTGATCAGACTTTCGGACATCTTTTGTTCGGTGCAGATAGAAACGTAACTGTCTGTGTACATCCAATTGATGAAATTTAAATTCTGCTTTGTTTGAAAAATGGGGAAAGAATACTGGCAACTCAATAGATTGATTAAGATTAGATACGGATGCCACTTTAGGAAGAAAAGAAGGGTTTGGTCTAAGAGAAACCCTGTCCTTATGGAAGATCAAGTATGGAGGTTTGATAGAAAGGGCTTGAATTTCTGAAACTCGCCTGGCTGAAGTGATTGCTATTAAAAAGGAAGTTTTCCAGGTCAAGAATTTCAAATCACAGGTAGCTGCAGGCTCGAAAGGTGGTGAAGTAAGGGCTTGTAGGACAAAATTTAGATCCCAGGGCATGATAGGTTCTGAGACCGGAGGACGAAGTAATAGAGTGCCCTTCAGGAAAGCCTTACAGAGTCTAAGCCATCAGACTAGGCTCATTAGCAACATGAAAGTTAGAAATCGCTGCCAATTGAACTTTTATGGTAGCTGACGCTGAACCCTGATGGAAAAGCATAGACAAAAACTCCAAGACTGAAGCAATTGGGGCTGTGTAAGGATCAATTCCTTGGGTATGCGCCCAAATAGAAAACCTCCTCCACTTGCTAGAATAAATCTTCCTAATAGAGGGCTTATGAGAGGAAGGTAAAATGTGAACTACCTCCGGTGAAAAGAGATTAAGCCTAACTAACGATGGAAGTGGAGTAGCCAGGCTGTCAACCGGAGGGTCAGCAGAGATGGGTGGAACTGTCCCGACATGTGTGTCAGTAAATCTGGTTGTGGGTCCGGAATCCAAGGAGTGTCCACAATGTAGGGTTGGAGAAAGGGAAACCAGACTTGACGAGGCCAGTGTGGAGCAATCAGAATAATTCTGCTTCCCAAGGATTGCGCTTTCTGAATCACTTTTGATAGCAAGGGAAATGGAGGGAAAGCATAAAGCAGACCGGGGGGGTCAATCATGAACCAGAGCGTCCCTGGGTGACTCCCCCTGTGGGGGGATCAGCATGAAGTAGCTGCTGCATTTGGCATTGAGGGAGCTGGCAAAAAGGTCGCAACAAGGCTGACCCCATCTGCGGAAGATTCGTTCTGCAACTAGACGATTCAGGGACCACTCATAAGGCATCAGAATAGCTCTGCTTAGCCTGTCCGCTATCACGTTGGACTTCCCCGGAATGTGCATTGCCACCAGAAACCGTTGGGAAGATACTGCCCACTGCCACACTCGCATGGCCTCTCTGCACAGGGGGTAAGATCTGGTTCCCCCCTGCTTGTTCAGATACCACACCACTGACATGTTGTCCGAGTGTATTGCAATCGTCCCTAGAGGTAGAAAGCTCTGAAGTGCCTGCAACGCAAGTAGCACCGCTCTCATCTCCAGGATGCTGATATGCAGATGTATCTCATGATCTTGCCACGTGCCTTGGACTGTCCTGCCGAGATAATGCCCCCCCACCCCATCTGAGAGGCATCCGTGGTCACTGTGGCAACCGGGGTGGGTGGAACGAAGGGTTTTCCCCTGTCCAGATTGTTGGTGCAAAGCCACCAACTGAGATCCTGTTTGCATCTGTCCGTGAGCAAAATACGGTGAGAAAGTGGAAGTTTTTGGAGAGACCATTGAGCAAAGAGGAGCCATTGAAGAAGTCTCATGTGCAATCTCTCTAGAGGGATCAACATAATTGTTGCTGCCATGGTCCCCAGGAGTTGAAGAACCCATCTTGCCATCGCTTTCCGCAGGGGGCATCAGGGCGTGCACCTGTTGCTGTAAGACTCTGATTCTTTCCTGCGGTAAAAATGCTCGCATTCGAACAGTGTAATTCTGCGCCTATAAAAATGACACGTTGTGAGGGCAACAAGGCAGATTTTTCCAAATTTAGTGTTATGCCCAGCTGTTGACAGAGAGTGATGGTAGCGTACCTGGTTTGGATTAGTAGATGCCTGGTGGGGGTGGTAAGGAGCCAGTCGTCCAGATACGGAAACACTTGGAATCCTTGACATCTCAAGTGAGCAGTCACCACCGCCATACACTTGGTGAACACCTTGGGGGCTGTTGTGAGACCAAAGGGCAGGGCTCGAAACTGGAAATGACTGGCTCCCAGCCGGAAGCGTAGGTGACTCCTGGATGCCCTGTCCATTTTGACATAGTAGTAAGCATCCTTGAGGTCGATGGAGCACATCCATACTTCTTCTCCCAACAATGGGAGAATCGATTGTAGTGTGACCATACGGAACTTGGACTTCTGTACATAGTTGTTCAGTTGGCTGAGATCTAATATGGGTTTCAGGTCCCCTGTTCTTTTCGGCACCAAAAAGAATCTTGAGTAAGTCCCTAATCTGACTTGGTCTGAGGGGACACGCTGGATAGCGCCCTTTCCTAGCAGCTTTGAAACCTCTGAAGCTGCTTGATCCCTTTGACTGGGTGGAATGTCCGTGATTTTTCTGACTGGAGGGGGGGGGGGTCTGACGTAAAGGGAATGACATAACCTCTAGAAATTATTCGTAATACCCATCGGCCCTGGGTGATGCTTTGCCAGGCTTCCTGGTATAACGATATTCAACCCCCGACTGGCTCCGGAGAAGCACAGTTGGGCATCCCATCAGGAACGATGGTAGGGAGAGCCGTGAAAGGAATCGCGGTCTCCCAAATTGCAGGGGCTCCCTCTGCCTCTAGGGCGGCGTCTCCCTGAATAACCTCCCCCTCCTCTGCCTCTGGAGGGGGACTCACCTTGTGCGGCAGGAAAAAAACCTCTGTGATTTTTTGAACCACATCTTCCCACCCCGCTGGGCCTTGGGGTAAGGCCTAGAGGGAAGGGAAAAATGGACGCCTACAGCAGACAGGGTCTTTCCCTCTTGCTCGCACCTGGTGAGGGTGTCTTTCACTTTGGTTCCGAACAAAGAAGAACCATCAAAGGGGGCGTCAGTGAAAGAAGACTTGAAGGCCTCCGCGAAATGACAAAGGCGCATCCAGGCTTGCCTTCTAAGGGCGACTCCTGAGCTTGCTGCCCTACTCACTCCATCGGCTGCATATGAAATGAGCCGCATGGAGGAGTTAACGATGGAATTGAGGGTAGACACCTGGGCATTAACCGTCTGGGCCAGCGCCTAAGGAACGTTACCTGCAAGAGAATTTCCTAACTCCTTGAGGAGATCTCTCTGGAGCAGAGTAAAACGAGACAGATAGTTCAGCGACCATAAGGTAAAGGTTGCTGACGAGAGGGTACGCTTCCCGTACCTGTCCATGGTCCTAGACTCCGCTACTTCCTTCTGAGTGGCCGCCACCACCACCATGGCATCCACAGGGACTCCTTTGGACAAAAACTCCTTACCTTGGGGAGCAGAAAGAAACTTATTGGGACGCCTGGGTACAGGTTCCACAAAATCAGGGTTCTCCCACGACCTCCGACAAATTAAAACCAGAAGTTCGAAGGGTGGGGACACCCAGGAGGCGGAGGGCTGAGCACCAAAGGCCTTCAGGAAGACCGACTCCTCCTCAGAGGGGGCTTTGGACGGCCAGTCACCTCTTTCTTTCAATATCTCCAGGATGTCGGAGAAGGAAACGTCATCAGGCGATGACTTGGGGGACCCCTCCAATTCCTCAAGGTCAGTATCTGAGGTGAGAGACTCATCCTGGGAGTCTATGTGCTTCCTCTTGCACGTTTTCTTTCTCACGAACTCTGAAGGGCCCTCAGAAACTTGGGGACCACTCGTGGGGGTATCCCTAGGCCTTGGTGCTCCGCTGTCTACAGATAGGCGGTGATCAAAGGCGCTCACCGGAGTGGTTGGGGACAGAATGATCGACCCGCATGATGTAGCTGACGATCTGGCCAGCACAGTCCACATGGCCTCAAAGGCAGGCCCCCCCCCACCCGAGTCTGAGGACCGGCCAGCCTCCAAGACCATGACAGGAGTCGGGGGTTCCTCGAGCTGAGGCACCGAGCGGGGGACTCGGAACTGAAATATGTCCAGAGATGTCCCCCTTGGGCCCGACTGAAGAATCCCGAGTCCCGAACCCCGTGGATGGAGCTGATGGGGTCGGAGCCGATGTCGGTACCGATAGGCCCAGAGGGGCCATCGGAAACGACCTAGGAACATCACATGGAGCGGAACACTCTGGATCCGAAGACAGAGATGCACTCGGAGGAGGAATGATTGAAGAAGGTGTCGGGACGGGCTCCGGAGCAGACTGGGATGGAGCCGAAAACAATTTTGCCAAAACCGGTGACTAGAGGAGCCTCTGCACCACCCTATCAACATTCACATCTGAAAGAGTCCTGAAGGATTTGGAGGACAGGGAGGGAGAGTGAGATCTCCTCTCAGGTGAAACTGGTCTAAGACTGGGCTATTGGCTCGGAAGAGGTTTCAATATAATTGGAGCCGACGCCGGTTCCATCAACACTGACACTTCCTGCGGCCCCGCGGACAGTGGAGCCGAGGAGGTCGAAGCAAGTTTTGTGACTTTCTCCGGTGGCTCCGAGGAAACTGAAGGAGCCGGAGATCTCTTTTCTGACTTAGAGGACTTAGATTTAGAACTGGAAGCAGAATCCATGGCCTCTTCGAACGAGGGTTTCAAGAGTCCCTTTGAAATCAGCTTATTCTTTCTTTCTTGGAGCACCCTGGGACTAAAAGCATGGCAGAAGCTGCAGGACTCCTACAGATGGATTGCTCCCAGGTAATAAACACAAACTGAATGTCCATCGGTGATGGATATCTTGTAACCACACTTAAAGCACTTTTTAAAACCCGAAGGTTTGTGCTCCTTGGAATCCTTGGACATCTTTCAACAAGTAATCACAAATACCACAACACTGCACAAGTCACTGTCTGACAGGAAAGGACACAGACACGCAAGCACCACAAAACGCGGGAACAAGTTTTTTCACAGCACAGCACACAAACAAACCTCAGATGGAACACGCACTGAGACAATAAAGGCTAAAAATCTCTAACTAAAACGGTTTTTGACCACGTATACCAAGGGGAGACGGACATTAAAACCTCTAACTCAAACAGTTTTAGTGCGAACAACACAGGACAAGAGGACTAGGTCCTCTAACTGAAACGGGCCTAGCCCAATATAACAGTTAGCGGGATACCACAAACCACAAACACACTACAGAAAAACCAATACAACACCAAACAGAAATAGCTATTAAAATAGCTTTTTGTTTATAACTAGTTTTCTCAGAATAACAAGAAAAAGGGTACTTAGCCACAGCCAAGAGCGAGACCACGTCCGAGCTACACGAGCGGCAAACGAGATCTGGGGATATGGAGCAGTGCATCATGGGATACCTGCTTAGTCCAGCCAATAGAAAACTTTGAGCTAGAAAACTTTGGGCGAGTCGGAGCCGATATTCGGCTCCGAACCCACGGGTAAGAATGTAGGCGAGACTGGACTAAATAACATCAATAGTTACAGATAGAGAACACTAAAGAAATGTTTTTCTTCTTTTTATGTCTGAGGAACAGTAAAGGAGAAAAAAATCACTGCCAAGAGGGCAGAGAAAAAAAGGAGTAAAACTAAAATCAGATCCTAAACTGGTCATTTACTAAAAGGAAATTTATACAAATTACTCAAAAATGAAGTAGCAAAGATGCAATTATCTTGCTAAATACACAGACCCTCATACAGGGTACCTGTCACAAGAAGCTTTTGACTATAATACTAGGTGTTTAGTCTACATTGCTATGTGCAGCAGTTGTGAGGCATATTACATTGGGAAAAATGAGCGACAACTGAGAATTCGAATGTATGCAGATGTTTATGAAATTTCATGGAAGGGCACAAATACAGCTTTATTTACACATTGTGAATTGTTATAACTTTAAGAAGTTTCTTTTTCATTCTGGGAAAAAAATAAGTATTAATGCTACAGGTGGATTTTGGAAAAAACACATTACCATTTTACAAGATTAAATGGCATCTTAGACTGAAGGTATTTAGACCACCTAGATTAATCTAACATTTTTGTTTCCCTATTTTAAAACAAAAGTTTACAAAGTCAGTATTTAGATCATAGGTTTATAATGCATTTTTGTACTTGTTTTTTAATTAATTGCGGGAGTGCTAGTTAATTGATTAATCCATAGAAAAAGTCATGCAATTTTTTGAGTATTTAAATATCACAGACTGATGTTGAATTGCTTTGAAAATGTCTCAGCAAGAAAGGATGAAAGCACTTAACCAGTATTAAATACGTTTTTCTTCTTAGTTTACATTTTCAGCATGTTTTGTCGTTGTTCTGACACAGGAAGCAGTAAACAAGATCTGAGAAAAGTACAGTTCTATAAAATCTTACAATAAAAACAAGTTATGTACTCACCATAACATTCCATCTGTGTTGTCCAACTTCATTCTTCCTCACCTGTGGGTTTCAGATCTGACTCGGACACTTTCCAAACTTTAGGCTCCGAAGCTTGAGCTCCTCCCCTACCTATAATACCTCATTCCCCCAGATTACCTCAGATCGAGTTTGCTGCTAACAAATTTGCAGACTATACACAAGTGTATGCATATTAGGTAACTACTAGAAAGAGAGAACAAAGTTCAGGAACAATGGTTCCTACAAGCATATCCATCAGGTCTTTCACAGTCATGGAGAGGGGAAGGAAGGTGGGAAGGTTGAAGAAGAATGAAAATGGACAACACAGATGGAACATTATGGTGAGTACATAACTTTAGCCGATATTGTAGTTTTCATTCGTTCCTCAACCTGTGGGACAGAGTCCCCAGCTACAATAATCTCGGGTGGCCCTCACGGAAGGATATTACAGAGCACTGCAGAACCAAGGGCAGCTCTATTTCTGGAGGTAATATCTAGTTTGTATTGTGAAATAACAGTATAAGAGTTTGACGAAGAAGCAGCTGTACAAATATCAATCGAGACCCTACACCAAAAGGCTTGGGATGTTGACATGGATCTGTTAGAGTGGGCTTTGACATGTGTGGGCAAAGATATACGTTTAGATGCAGACACAAAAGAAATGCAATCTTTTAACGATTTTGCTAAAGTGGTCTTAGAAACTAGCTTTCCTTTTCTGATACTGGCAAAGGATATGAACAACTGATCAGACTTTCTGAATGATTTTGTCCTGTCTAGATAAAAATGCAGTTGTCTATGAACATCTAAGACATGAAGAATATACTCTCCCTTGCTTTGAAAGTTGGGAAAGAAAACTGGTAGGCTAATGGACTGGTTAATATTGTAAACTGTAGCAACTTTGACTAAAAAGGAGGTGTTGGTACGTAAGTTGACTATGTCTTTATGAAAAATTAAATAAGGAGTTTTGGAAGAGAGGGCTTATAATTCAGAAACTCTTCTTGCAGAAGTGATGGCAGCCAAGAAAACAGTTTTTCCATAAAAGGAATTTCAAATCTACTTTGTCTGAAAGTTCAAAATGGGGGTGGACTAGTGCCTGTGGAATCATAGTTAGATCCCAAGGAGGAATGGGATCCTTAACAGGAGGGCAAAGTAAGAAGGTACCTCGAAGAATGGCTTTGACACAATTTTGAAGAAGGTAGCAATGAAAAATTTTCTCCAGTGTAATAATTTGAGATGGCTGCCAGCTGTACTTTTACAGTGGAGTAAGTTGTCCCATTTTGGAAGATATCAGCAAGGAAATCTAGGACTGCAAGAATGGGAGCAGTAAAGGGATCCAATTGCTTCTGTTGAGCCCATATAGAGAATCTTTTCTATTTGCTCTTATAAATTTTCCTAGTGGATGCTTTGTGGGATGAAATCGAAATCTTTTGGATGGTGGATGAAAGCCAGGAATGTCTAGCCATCATCAGAATTGGAGAAACCATGTCGTTAGTTTTAGGCCTGAAATGTCTGGGTGAATCTGCCCTGATGAATGCGACAGTAGATCTGGAATCAGTTCCAATGTCCACAAAGGGCAGGTCAGAGAAGGCCAAAGGAAGGTGAATCGGAATGGTCGAAGCCAGAAAGGAGCAATGAGGATTATCTGGCTCTCCAACCTGTGTGTTTTCTGAAATAATCTGAGAATTAGTGGTAAAGGTGGAAATGCATCAAGTAGACAGGGGGCCAAACATGAACTAGAGGAGGGATCAAGACAAAGAACCTGCTGCATTTGTTGTTGTGAGGGGATGCAGAGAGATCACAGCAGGGTTGTCCCCATTTGTCAAAGACCATGTTTGTGACTGACTGCTTTAGAGACCACTCATGAGGCACCAGCAAAATTCTGCTCAGCCTGTCCGCTAGAATGTTGCACTCCCCTGGAATGCGGATTGCAATTAGGAAGCGGTTGGTAGAGATCACCCACTGCCACACTCTCACTGTTTCTTGACATAGGGATAAGACCTGGTTCCTCCCTGCTTGTTGATGTACCAAACAGCTGACATATTATCTGTTTATATAGCAACAGTCCCTAGAGGAAGAACGCTGTGTAGGGTTTGCAATGCTAGTAGAACTGCTCTCATCTCTAGGATGCTGATATGCAAATTGGTCTCCTTGGTGTCCATGTGCCCGGGAAATGCACCCCCCCCTCAGCTGAGAGGTGTCCATGGACAATGTGGCATTTTGGGGGGGGACAAAGGGGCATCTTTGATATCTGAGAAATGAAGCCACCAAAGGAGAGAGAGTCTTTGCACACTCTTGATAGTTTGACTGGATAGCTTAGAGGATACTGTTGTAAGGACCATGGGACAGCTAACTTCCACTGCAGAATTCTCATCTGTAGATGTGCTGTACATAACAGGATAATCCTGGCAGCCATAGAGTCCAAAGCTCTGAGCACTAATTTCACTGGCGGATCGGGTATTGTTAGAATCTGTCTGATATGTAGTCTTAGAGTAGAAATTATGTCTGGAGGGAGGAAGGTCAGGGTTTTCGATGTGTCCAGACATGCTCCTAAGAAGTCTATTACTTGAACAGGGTGTAATTGCAATTTCTGTGTGTTGACGGTTATGCTTACGGTAGGTACTAGGTGTAACAAATAGTCCCTGTTTTGGATGAGTAGATGCCTGGTTGCAGTAGTCAGGAGCCAATCATCCAGGTAAAGAAACATGTGGAATCCCTGCAGTCTCAAGTGAGCTGTGACAACTGCCATGCATTTGGTGAACATCCTGGGGGCTGTGGTGAGACCAAAAGGGAGGACTATGAACTGGTAGTGGTTGGCTCTCAGCCTGAAGCAAAGATACCTTCTGAAGTGTCTGTCCATTTTGATATGACAGTACGCGTCCTTTAGGTCTATAGAGCACATCCAGTTGTCTATTTGCAGTAGTGGTAGAATGGACTGGACCATAACCATCCTGAATTTTGAGTTTTTTACTGACTTGTTCAGGGATGTCAGGACGAATATTGGCTTCAGATCCACTGTCTTTTTGGTATCAAAAAGAATCTTAGTAAATTTCTGATCCGATATGATATGGAGTGGACCTTCTGGATGACTCACTTTTATAGCAGCTTTGCAATCTCCAAAGATGCTGATTCCCTCTGATTGGGTGGAACATTAGGGAGGGATCTCTTTGGTTTGGGATGTTTTAAAAAAGGAAGTAGCCTCTGGATATTATCCTTTGCAACCATAGATTGTTTGTGACGGCTACCCAGGTTTCTGGGTGCAAGGATAAGCGCCCCCTGACTGCCTCCAGAGAGGGTCAGCCCGGTAACCTTTCAGGAGTGCTGAAAGGGTCTGTCCAAGAAAGAAAACATGAAACCCTTGATTTTGTGGATCCCTTATGCCATGTAGGCAGCATCTACCATTATAATTGTCTCCCCCTCTGCCTCTAGGGGAAAAGTAGGGGAAAAGTCTCCCTGGTATTCCTAAAAAGGACCTTGAGACTTCTTTAACCACAATTTACCACCATGCTAATTACTGGATAAGGATCTCTGTGGGGTCAAAAACCAGATTCCAATGGCAGATGAGGTCTTTCCATCTTTCTCACTACAGGAGTCTCTCTCTCTGACTGTGGGGCCAAACAATGATGATCCATCAAAAGGTGCATTGACGAATGATGCCTTGAAAGGTTCTGCAAAGTCACACAGTTGTACCCAGGCAGGACTCCTAATGGCAATTCCTGAACCTGCGGCCCTTGAGGTGCCCTCTGCAGCATGGGAAATTAACCTTATGGATGCACTGGAAATTGATTGAAGAGTGGCCATTCTGGAGGAAAAGACCTTCCATTCCTCATCATGCAAGGACTCTGGGACAGAGCTAAAGTTTTTTTTACTTAAATCTCTCCGTAATCTTGTAAGATGAGAAAGATAGTTTAATCTCTTGCCAAATTTGTCCATGGCCCTAGACTTCCTGTTAGGGGGATGGACAGTGCAGCTATCCTGAGCTAGCTCCTTTTTGGTGGCTGCCTCAACAACCATGGCATCAACTGGAATCCCTTTAGTCTAATGTGGTTGGTCTGTTGGGGCACTAAGAATCCTATCTGTGCATTTGGGGATATGTTCTACAGTGTCCGGCTCCTTCTATGCCCTTGTTCATACTAGGTCGATGAGTGCATCAGTAGGGGGGACACCCAAGATGTAGATGGGCCGGAACCAAAAGCCTCCAAGAACACTATTTCCTCAGGGGTATGATTTTGGGTAGACCAACCACCTTTTTGGTGCAGGATTTCTAAGGCCTCTCCAATGGAGACATCCTCATCTGGAGATCTCAGGGTACATTCCACTTCCTCGAAATCTGTGTCTTCCATGACTGATTCTTGCTGGGAATCCAGGTGCCTCTTCTTACACCTTCGCTTCTGGGATACCTCCTCAGGGGGATGTTCCTGGGAGGTACCAGAGGAGAACTGGGGTTCCAAAGATGGAACAGCTTGGAAAGCTGTCCTGATGTTGGCAGATGTGGGGTCTCAGACACAATATTCGTGGAGGTGAGGGTGGATCCAAAAGTATGGGAGCAGAGGATCTCAAGGGTAAGGAGAGAACCCTCAACACCACCTTGAAGGCAGACAGTCCCAAAAACACTGAAGATGTTCTCCCCGGAGCCGAAGTTGTCAGGTCAGAAAGTACCAGAGCCTCACTGGCCATCCACTCTGAAGGGGGAGTCGGCAGCTCCGAAAACTTCAGAGTTGAAGTCAGACCCACAGAACCGACGCTGAGGCTTCGACTCGGACAGTCACTCTGCTCCGACTTGATTGGAGCCAAGGGAGTCAGGGAACCTATTGGAGTCAGAGAAATAATTACTACCGGCTCTGACACCTCGACTCTCGGGGTCTTCAGATCCAAAGACTCTGAAGCAGGGGGGTCAGACTGGAGAAGGAGCAACAGGCCTGAAAGGAGAAAGTCGACTCATGGATCCGGTGGGGAATGGAGTTGGTAAAATCTCCATCAGGATCTGTGTCTGAAGGAACTGCTTCATCAAGTTTATCCACCTCATATCCAGAAAGGCTATGGGAGGACCTGACAGAAGATGTGGAAGGTGGTCTGGAAGATCATTTAAGGGATCTGTCCCGAAGGGAGAGCCCAAGGCAGCAGGAGTCAGTCCCGAGGAAGTAAGAGGAGCTTGGGTTCAAGGAGATGACTCTGCAGACTTACTTGGGTACGAGGATTTCAGAACTGATGTTTTGGAAGCCTTTTTGGGAGGCTCACTGGAAGCAGAAGCAGACATGTCCAGGGAACATTTCCTGTGTTCCCGGACATCTTTGTACTTCTTGGCAGAGGTTTGAGACCCTGAAGTAGAGGAATCCACAGCTGAGTCAGAAGATGAAATAAGGCCCTTCAAAATAAGTTTATTTCAGCAGTCGGCCAAAGCACACTGGTGAAACCCTCGCAAACAGAGCAGGGGGTTTCAAGGTGTGCAGGGCCTAGACAATACACGCACTCCCCATAGGCATCAGATAAATGAATCTGGGTGCCCAAAGAAAGTGCACTTTTTAAAGCCTAAGGAGTTATCGGCCATGTTAAGGAAGAAAAGGAAAGGGAAAGTAAAGAAAAGTCCTGCAAAGGAAAGACCAGTGAATGGCTTTTATCTTTTTTTTTAATATACAAACTAAGATAGGAGAGAGACAGAATAAAGACAGTACAAGGGAAAAAAATCAAACTTATCTGTTATCATGAGAAAAGTCTCTCAACGGAGCTCGAGCACACAGATCACGATGCTTCTTGACAGAACAGCAAACAAGATCTGAGATAATCTGGAGGAATGAGGCCTTATGTGTAGAGGAGGAGCTCAACCTTCAGAGCCTAAAGTTTTGGCAAGCGGCAGAGCTGGATCCAAAACCAGTTGACGAACAAATGAAAATGACATCAGATCAGTAGATATTCTCTTCATTGTTGCAATATTCTTTACCTAAGTGATCTCCTGCCATGGATAGCCCAATATCCAACCAGTATATCAAAGCCTTTAGTACTTATAAGCATCTTACTTTACACATATGTTCCACATGCAAGGCACAGGGCCATAAAGGTGACATATGGATGCCGCACACACAAAACTGGCAAACCTGGAGAAGACCCAGGAGGAATAGAATGCCCCCAAGGACAAGGAAAAATGTGCATCCACAAGGAGAAGAGAGATCCTCTGCCAAGGGGGACAGGAAGGAAGGGGGTGAATGCAGCAACAGTGGAAAGGACATCTACTGTTATGTTAAGATTTTATACAACAGAACTATGTCCTTCCATAACACAGTTGCAGTATTCGTTAAATAAGGCACAGTATAAAAACTCAAGAGGAAGCCTGGGAGGAGGACAGCACAGAAGAGGCCTCCAAAAACCCATGCAGGATAACCCTGGCAAAGCAAGCTCTGGCACTGGAAACATCATCTTACTTGTAATGGTAACATGGCGACAGTATGATCAGAGGACCAAGTAGCAGCCTCAAGGATTGAAATGTTATCCAGCCCCTTGGAAAAAGCATCAGAGTAGGGAACAGCCCTGGTAGAATGAGCCTTTACTGATGAGGAAAGGCATTTTCCAAGAAAAGAACAACAAAATGGCATGTACTTACAAATCCTGGAAGAAATGGTTGGCTTACAAACAGTCAAACCCAAAGACCTGGATGAGAGGAAACAAAAAGCTGCTCACATTTGTGAATAACTTTAGTTTTGTCAAAATAATATCGGAGCTGTCTATGCAAATCCAAGGTGTGAAGAACCTTCTCACTGGCAGACTGCGGAGAAGAGATAAAGGAGGGAAGATGAATAGACTAAGAGAAATCTCAATCATTTTGGGCATAGAAGAATTAGTACAAAGAGATACCCTGACTCTGTGGAAAACTAGTAAAGGAGGAATGTCCACGAGAGCATGAAGTTCAGAGACACTCTTGACTGAAGTAAAAGCCAAAAGGAGAACAGTCTTCCAAGTACAATGTTGTAAGGAAGATGAAGACGCAGGCTCAAAAGGAGCCTAAAACTTGAGGTCCCAAGAAGGTGGGATAGGCTTCCTGGGATGCCTGATATGAAGGGAGCCTTTAAGAAACTGCCTGACCTTAAATTTAGAGACCAAAGGAGGAAAAAAGGGCAGACTAGCAAAAACTGCTGGCAGATAAGCTTTAACTGAAGAATATGCTAAACCAGTATGGAGCAGATAACACAAATAAGACAGAACCAGAGGAACCGCCACAGAGAGGGGATACTGATGGCAAGAGGTGCACCAGGCAGAAAATCTTCATCTGTACAGATATGACTTCCTGGTAGTGGGTTCACTGGTTGCCTGCAATACCCAAAGCACATCTTCAGAAAAGTGGTGCCTAAAAGGGATCAAAACTCTATCACCCCAAGCATCAGTTGAAGAGTGGACAAGTGAAGACGGATAAGAAACCCCTCATCTTGTGTGAGAAGTTCCTCCCTGTGAGGTAACTTGAGTTGATTGCCCCTGGCCAAGTGAGAAAGAAGGGAGAACCAATGCCATCCATGCTAAAAGGGAGTACTAGCAAGATTTTGGGAGAGCCTTGCCCAATTCATACAAGACGAGTGGTAAGACAGAAAGGGAAGGCATATAGAATCATCCATTTCCAAGGAAAAGGCAGTCTGTCCACTTTCCAACCCAAAGGACTTAGGATTCTAGAACAGAACACAGAAAGTTGTTTGTTCACAGCAGAGGCAAAAAGATCTATCTTAGGAATACCCCACCGATGGACAACGTCCAGGAACACATCTCTGTGAAGCATCCATTCGTGAGCTTGTGCACTGGACATGTTCAGTCTGCCACTAAACTTGTGTCCAGAGGGTATGTAAACTGCCTAAAGAATCACGATGCTGGACAGCTAGATCCCAGATCTGAAGAGCTACTCTGCAAAGATCGGACCTTATACCCCCTTGCTTGTTGACATACCACATTACTGTGGTATTGTCTGTAAAAATTTTGAGGGGCCATGTGATGAAAGAAGGAATGAAAAGCCTGAAGAGTCAGAAGCAGAGACTTCATCTCCTTCATACTGATATGACCTGATCTCTGACAAAGAGGCTAGAGACCCTGAGCCTTGAGGGAGACGAAGAAGGCAATCCATTCCCTGTCTGAGGCATTCGTAAAGAGCTCTTGACTTGGGACTGCAGTTTACAAAGGAAGCCTCGGGTTGAGAGAAAGTTGATGAATCCACCAATGAAGCTCAAGCACAAGACAAGGAAGGAAGGATACCAGGAAATCCATGGGCTGGCAATGTTGGAGCCACACTGACTTGAGGTGCCACTAAAGCCTTTTCAGGTGGAATCTAGCCAGAGGGAACATGGAAATGGTGGAAGCCATGAACCAGAGAACCCGGAGAAATTTTCTGGCCATGACTGAAGTCAGGGGAAGAATAGACTAGAAAATGGCACAGAGAGAGAGAGTGTCTTGGGGGCAGACAAAGCTGGCACCATGGGGATGGTCTGAAGCATACAACAGAGGAAATATGATCCTTTGAAGGTGTCAGAGCTGATTTCTGGAAGTTTATGGTGAACCCCAAACTCTAACATGGAAATCATGAATCTGAGGTCATGAAGCAGAACACTGGTGTAAGGAGCTTGACTTAGCAAATTGTCCCAACAGGTAAGATCTGAACTCCTCGCATCTTGCAAAAGGCAATGACAGCAGAGTGGCATCTGGTGAATATCCATGGGGGAGTAAAGAGGCCAAAGGGCAAAGTAGAGAACTAAAAATGCAAGGAAGAAACATAGAAATGCAAACATTTCCTGAAAAGGGAATGGATGGAGATATGAAGGCAGGCATCTATGAGATCCAGAGAGACCAGAAAGACCTGGGGTAGAAGGGGAAATAAAGTCTGAAGAGACAAGATCCAAAAGGAAGGAATCTTGAGAAAGGTGTTGAGACAGGAAGGATCCAGAAATTTTCTCCAAATTCCTTCCTTTCGGGGGACCAAAACAATCTGGAATAAACATCCCTCCCCTACCTGGGCAGGAGGGAGAACTTGAGTGTTGCCCTGAACCAAGAATGGAGCACCTCTGGAAAAGAGAAAGTTGCTCCCCAGAAAGTTGAGGAATGCCAAAAAAGGAAGGAAGGGATTTCCAAACCATAAAATATCCCTGGCAGATAACAGACAGAACCAGAGAGTCTATTGTGATCCTTAACCTACTTGGAAGAGACAGGGAAAGATGGAGGGATAACAGAACCTGGCCAAGGGAAAAGGGAAACAAACTGTCAAATGGAATCCAGCTTGTCATGAAAAGTAGGTTTTCAGGAGGCAGGAGTCTGAGTAGACCTACCAGGAGGAATATGTCTATGAATCCTTTTTTTCCCTTAGGCGGACTGAGAGACAGCCTACGAACAAAAGATTTGGAGTGATAATTCTTCATTCTTCTAAATAGGAGAAACAAAAATATATTTCAGCTCCTGCAAAGCTTTACTCTTATCCTTCACAGACTTGAAAAGTTCAGATGCAGCAACACCAAAAATTTTTTTGTTATCCAAGAGAGCACCCAATTGGCCTTAATGTCATCAGACAAAATCTGAAGATGAAGGCAAGAATAATGCCTCAAAACTGAACCAAAGTCAGCAGCTCTGAAGGAAGCCAGCAGCTGCATCTTAGCTGCATTTGACAGTGTCAAACAACATAGGAGGGTACAGCCCAACAGGGAAAGTGTAGAAGCCTTCCCCTCCAAGTCAGGAAGGTCAGAAACATGAGAAAGGAGGGCCAAAACATACCTGGTTATACGAGTCTGCTAACTGATCACATGAAAAGATAAAGTGGCAGCAGTGTAAACCTTTTTGCCCAGCTTCTTCATAGCCCTTCACTAAAACATCATCTCCTTGGCCAAGGATTGATATTGGTCACAGTCCATGGACTGGAGAGTACTAAGTGTAAAACCAGCTCTGGTCTATTTTTTAGCGGAGCCTGAAACAGAAGTTGCTTTTAAAAAAGTGATTATTAGTAGGGCATATAAAATGCTGCAAGATAACTGTATGAACCAGTCCAGGGAGATGAGAAAAGGTTGAGAAGAGAAACTGGAAAAGTAATTTACAAAGGAACAATGACAAGATATTTGTACAGCTCCAGTGAATGAGAAAGTCCAGGCGGTTTAGGATTTTGCTTGGAAGTATTTGCATAAATATTTTTATTTCCCAAGTAGACTTCAGAGAATTTTTCCTCATGGGATAACAAATGTGGAGTGATAAGTAATAAACAAGCAGAAGACCGTTACCAAAACACCACAATCGAGAAAAACGGTCCAGGCAAAAACAAGGATGCACTTTCACCCTGACTCAAATGCAGGGCTTTTTGAAGTGAAAAAACTAAATACATTGTAGTAAACCCTATTTAAGTGAAATCCTTTCAAAAAAGGCACCAAAATATTTAGAGTACTACACACATATAAAAATCACTCCGAAAAGTGACTAGTCGAACAATTTTAAAAGTGAAATGTGAAGTCCAAAACACCATAAAGTCAAGAAACATTTAAAATATATTTATACAGTATTAAAACAATATTTAAGCAATATGTAAACATGAGTGTAGGGTGAATATGTATTAAGAATAGGTAACAAATAATGTTAGCACCTAACCGCATCTGCGGATGTTTATAACTTCTCAGCTCTATTCACTAAATGCGGTTTGATTGACACATGTTCATTCAAACCTGGTGGCTGGGATGAATTTAGTTTCAGTTGCCAAAAGGTCTTCCTGCAACATAATTCTCCCAGTCACCACCCCTTGGGTCCGGAGAGACTTGCTCCAAAATTCCAAATGAAAAACCGGAATGTGCAGGCTCCATTTGCAAGTGCTTACATAATGCATTGTTCAAATTCCCTCTTTTAATACTGTAAACATGCTCATAGATACATTTACCAAGTGCCCTTTCTGATTTACCCAAATAGAAACTCATACAGTCCCTACAGTATGCCAAATATACTATGCCCTTGGTTGCACAAGTTCCCTTCCTAAAGTGAACAATGGGGTTACCTCATAGTTGTCCAAGGTAACACTGGTACGTTCTGATATATGTTTACAGTTAACACATCTTCCACATTTTCTTGTTCCTTGCTCACACCCCGATCTATCATGATAGCTTTTCCTTTCAAACATCCTCTTTAAATTGGCTCCTGTTTTAAAAACAAAGTTAGGCCGCTCACCTATCTTATGAGCAATGTCCTTATTACATTTCAACATCTTCCAATTAGATTCAATCAAACCCTTAACCTCTTTAGAACCACAATTATATTCCAGTACCATAGATCTCCTAAAGCTGTTCCGGCCTTCTGTCACCACCACAGGGCCACTTGTCACAGTACTACCTAATAATGGCAGATATTTTACACCCCACCCCACTCTAACCTCTTGGACAACAGCTTCAGTTAAGGTCACTGGGTAGCCTCTTACCTTAAAAAGATCAGAAATAAATTTAATTTCAATTTCAAAATCTTCCCTTTCAGAAGTCATTCTGGCTGCCCTGGTCATCTGACCTTTGACAATACTTTTTTTCTGTTTCCAAGGGTGATCACTATTAAAGGGAAGATCGGAATTACTGAATGTCTTTCTATGAATTATAGACTTCAAACCTTTACTAGTTTTATCTAACCTAATATCTAGGTAATTAATTCCATTTTGATTAAATTTAAAAGTGAATTTGAGAAAACTAGTAGTGGAGTTCAAAAAAACAAGAAAATCAGTAATAGAATTAGCTGTTCCTTCCCATATAATAAACAGGTCGTCCAAAAAAACGCCTATAAAATGTTATGTTCTTCCAATGAATGGAGTCAAAGATGTAGTGCAACTCCCATTTTAATAACACCAAATTGGCATATATGGGGGCACAAGCTGCCCCCATGGCGACTCCCCTGATTTGTTTAAAAGTTTCACCCTCGAAATAAAGCTGTTCTCCAACACAAGCCTCATAAGTTTAACTAGAACATCTACATCAATATCTAATAATGATCTTTTTTCTTCCAACAATGCCCAAAATAAGTCGAGGCCCTCTTCTGTGGGAATGCAAGAAAACAAGTCAACCACATCAATGGTTACAAAATACATTTCACCCGCATAGGACTGCTGGGTTAAACCAGTCAAGAAATCCCACGAGTCCTTTAGCAGGTGGGTGTAACTCCCTGTGATGTGTTTTAATATCTGGTCCAAAAAGGTTGCTATACAATAGGTCTATAAGGGGGGTCAGTGATACACTTATGTACTTTGGGGACGCCAAAAAAAGAAGCTAATCTTGGTTTCTTTATTAATAAAGTAACCCCAAGCTTCTCATCCAACCTGTTTTCAAGTACTAGTTCTTCCAGTGCAAAGTCAATCTTTCTATATGAAATATTAATTTCATTAATGGATACGGGTAAGTATATATTCGGATCATTTAACATTTCAAAGATCTTACATGTGTAATCAAAAGTGTTGACCAAAACCATACTGCCCCCTTATCAGGTTTCATAATTCGAATTTCTCTATCAGTAAACCAATTCCTTCAAAGTTTCCCTTTCCTCCATAGTCAAATTCGCTTTAAACCCAAATTTTTTCCAAAAGCTCTTGTTAGCACTTAAATCATATATGTCAGTTGCACAAACTTCCTCAAACACTTGTAACGCTAGGTGGAGGGGAGGGTTGAAAGTACTTAACTTCCTAAATTTGTCATTGTCATTCATATCAGACTGATCAAACATAATAGCTAAAATAAGCTTTCTAACAAAACATTTTAACTCTAGTAAGGCATCACATACATTGAACCTAACTATAGGTGTAAACTTAAAATCTTTTTCAAATAAATAATGCTCCATTCTAACGTCGATCCCACTCAAATTAAAAATCTTAAAACCATTACGGGAGTATGTAACTCCATCACTGTCCACTACTATACCTTCACTTTCCTTTTTGGTCTCGTTGAATTCTTTCCTCTCCCCCTCCCTCCGGAAAAATCCTGCTCATTTGCCTCACATTCTTCACTAACAGTTTCAATGTGCCTGTCATGATCAAAACCCTCCTGTGAGTCAACTAAATTAAATCCCCCCAACAAGGGGGTAGTAGGACTGTTGTTGAAAACATCAACCATTACTTGTTCATTAGTTTTTTCAACAACCATATTTTCCAGGTTGTTTGAGGGTATAATTGTACAATCTGTTGTACTGCAGGTTCCAGATACACTATTTTTTGAAATCCTTCCCCTAAATACATAGGCCCTAGCCTCACTATATTGTTTCAAATCCCTAGCAAACTTTTTTTGCTTTCTCAAAAAAAAAAACATCTTCACATTTCCTTTCCACATGATTAAAGATACGCTCATATATATCCTTATTAAAGTCAAATAACAAGTCATTCTTAATAGCTTTGTCCAACTTCTCAGCGTCCAGTAATAAAAATTCAACTTTCTTTCTACAGTACTTTAACATTAATTTCAAAATTTTAAGACCACATTCATCAAATACATCACTGAATTCTTTAACCATGAATTTGTCATAAAGGAAACCATCAGGGTATTTACAAACCCATAACCCCTGTGGCACAATTTTTTTAGCAATACATTCCTCAAAGTATGAAATGTCCAAAGTCACACACTTTACTTTATATAATCTGTTTTCTAAATCCTTGATACCTTCTTTCAATGAGGTCATACCAATTAAATGTTCACGCAAAACCCCATTGTTTTTCTGCTTCAAACTGACACAAAAAACAAAATTGTCTGTTTTAGATTGGTTATACCAATCCTTTAAACTGTTAAAGTTGTTCAAGTTAGGAGCAGAACTAGTGTCAATGTGTGCAAAAGTACCTTTAGTGCTGTTGTAATCAACTCGTTTGTCATTCGAACCAGTCACTAGATTTAATCCACAGTCATTGCGAGAATTACCCTGTCTAGTTCCATCCACACTCATCTCTCCATGACTGCCAGAAAGTAGTCGCTCACTACCGTAACTTGTTTGAGTAATTGATACAAAGTCATGAAGCGGGTTACTCACTGCATCACGTACCTTAAAGTTTACATGTTGCTCAACCCGATTGGTTGAACAACCACTTCCCTGCCCACTGGGAATGGAACTTCCAGGTTGAACAAATAAATCGAGTAAACGGGCAAAGTCTGTTTTAAGACATTTCATTTCCGCACATAAACCAGACAAAACCATAGACATATCATTCTGGTCATTTTGATTTCCTTCTAGGTCAGATTGACCCATTTCCTCCTCCACAACAAGTTCTCCGTGAAAAACTGCCATCACCTGCATGCCAAATCCACAAACTAAACTAAGTAATAAACAAGCAGAAGACTGTTACCAAACACCACAATCGCGAAAAATGGTCCAGACAAAAACAAGGATGGCTGTCAACTTATTTATTCAAATGCCACAAGCGCTTTCACCCGGACTCAAATGCAGGGCTTTTTCAAGTGAAGAAACTAAATACATTGTAGTAAACCCTATTTAAGTAAAATCCTTTCAAAAAAGCCGCCAAAATATTTAAGGTACTACACACATATAAAAATCACTCCGAAGAGTGACTAGTTGAACAATTTTAAAAGTGAAATGTGAAGTCCAAAACACCATAAAGTCAAGAAACATTTAAAATATGTTTATACAGTACTTAAACAATATTTAAGCAATATGTAAACATGACTGTAGGGTGAATATGTATTAAGAATAGGTAACAAATAATGTTAGCACCTAACCTCATCTGTGGATGTTTATAACTTCTCAGCTCTATTCACTAAATGCGGTTTGATTGACACATGTTCATTCAAACCTGGTGGCTGGGATGAATTTAGTTTCAGTTGCCAAAAGGTCTCCCTGCAACATAACCAATTCTCCCAGTCACCACCCCTTGGGTCTAAAGAGACTTGCTCCAGAATTCCAAATGAGAAACCGGAATGTGAAGTCTCCATTTGCAAGTGCTTACATAATGCATTGTTCAAATTCTCTCTTCTAATACTGTAAACATGTTCATAGATACGTTTACCAAGTGCCCTTTCTGATTTACCCACATAGAAACTCATACAGTCCCTACAGTAGGCCAAATATACTATGCCCTTGGTTGCACAGGTCCCCTTCCTAAAGTGATCAGTGGTTCCCTCATAGTTGTCCAAGTTAACATTGGTACGTTCTGATATATGTTTACAGTTCCCACATCTTCCACATTTTCTTGTTCCTTGCTCACACCCCGATCTATCATGATAGTTTTTCCTTTCAAACATCCTCTTTAAATTGGCTCCTGTTTAAGAAACAAAGTTAGGCCACTCACCTATCTTATGAGCAATGCCCTTATAAATTTCAACATCTTCCAATTAGATTCAATCAAACCCTTAACCTCTTTAGAACCACAACTATATTCCAGTACCATAGATCTCCTAAAGCTGTTCATCCCAGCCACCAGGTTTGAATGAACATATCAAACCGCATTTAGTGAATAGGGCTGAGAAGTTATAAACATCCACAGATGAGGTTAGGTGCTAACATTATTTGTTACCTGTTCTTAATACATATTCACCCTACACTCATGTTTACACATTGCATAAATATTGTTTAAATAATGTATAAATATATTTTAAATGTTTCTTGACTTTATAGTGTTTTGGACTTCACATTTCACTTTTAAAATTGTTCAACTAGTCACTCTTCGGAGTGATTTTTATATGTGTGTAGTACTCTAAATATTTGGCACCTTTTTGAAAGGATTTCACTTAAATAGGGTTTACTACATTGTATTTAGTTTTTTCACTTGAAAAAGCCCTGCATTTGAGTCAGGGTGAAAGCACTTGTGACATTTGAATAAATAAGTTGACAGCCATCCTTGTTTTTGCCTGGACCGTTTTTCTCGATTGAAATGTGGCATGATGGTAGAGAAGTAACTGGGAAAGTACAGTTCTGTAAAATCTTACAACAACAGTAGATGTCCTTTTCTTCATTGTTGCAGTATTCTTATCATGAGGGATCCCCTGTGAAGGACGTTCCGACATCTGGCCAGTATACTAAAGCCTTTAGCTTGTTATTGATACTCAATAAGTCATATGTATGCTCCCCACGTAAGGCATAGAGCATAAAAGTGATGTCCGGACATACCATCCTCAGAACTGACAGCCCCAGGAGGAACCCAGCCCTAGGATACCAGAGGGTAACATACACATCCAGACAGACAAAAGACCAAGAGGAGGGAGGGAACAAATACTGCAACAGTGAAGAGAAGGGCATCTACTGTTATGGCAAGATTTTACCCAACTGTACTATGTCTTTCCATTTCACTATTATAGTAATATTAACATGAGGGAGAGTGCAAAAGCTCAGAAGACGGGCAGTAGATGAAGGTTTAACAGAGCCTTCTAGGAACCCATGAAGAATGTCCCTAGCAAAACCAGCTCTAGCCCTGGATATGACATCCAATTTGTAATGCTTGGTAAATGTATGCACCAAAGACCAGGTAACTGCCTCAAGGATAGAATTAGTATCCAAACCCTTAAAGTGCCAGAAGAAGCCACAGTCCTAGTAGAGTGAGCCTTAACCACAGAAATAAGCCTTTTACCATGATAAGAATAACAAAAAGAAATGTATTTAGAAATCCAAGAGGAAGTAGTCTGCTTGGAAACCACCAAATCTAATGATATAGGATGAAAATAAACAAAAAGTTGATCAGATTTTCAAAAATGTTTAGTTTTGTCCAAATAAAGTCTGAGATATCTATACACATCTAATGTGTAACACCTTCTCACTAGCTGATTGCGGAGAAGGGAAAAGGTGGGCAAATTAACAGACTGATTTAGAGACAACTCATTCACCACCTTAGGCATAAAAGAAGGACTGGTATGAACAGATACTCTTGTCCTTATGAAAAACTAAAAAAGGAGGAACAGCCATGAGGGCTTGCAGCTCAGACACCCATCTGGCAGAAGTAAGGGCCAACAAAAGAACAGTCTTCCAAGAACAACACTGGAAGGAAACTGAAGCTGCAGGCTCATAAGGAGCCCGAGTCAATTTCTCCAAAACAAAATTAAGATCCCAAAAAGGAGGAACAGGCTCCCTGAGAGGTCTAACATGAATGATGCCTTTAAGAAAATGTCTGACCTCAAACCTAGAGGCCAAAGGAGGAGTTAAAGGCAGATAAGCAGAAACCGCTGAGAGGTGGACTTTAAGAATATGCCAGCCCAGCACTGAGCAATTCACATAAATAAGATAGAACCACAGGAACATCCACAGTAAGTGAGTCCATGTTATGAGAAAGACACCAAACAGAAAACCTCTTCCATTTGGACAAGTACGATTTCCTAGTAGTGGGTTTCCTGGTCTACTGCAGAACCCAAAGCAAAAAGGTGCCTACAGGGAATCAAAATTATATCACCCACAGTGTCATCTGAACAGTAGACAGGTGGAGATGTATGAGATCCCTTGTCTTGTGTGAGAAGATCCACTCTGAGAGGTAACTTGTGATAATTGCCCTTGACTAAGTGCAGAAGAAAAGGGAACCAATGCTGTCTGAGCCAAAAAGGTCCAGCAAGATTTTGGGAGCATCATGTTTTATCTTGCACAGTACTTCTGGAATAAGAGGAAGGGGAGAGAAGGCATAAAGAAACATCTTCTTTCATGAAAAAGATACTTAGTACTGAATCGCTAACTCCCAAACTTGGAGTGCCAATCTTGTTTGTTGATGTACCACATCACTGTGGTGCTGTCTGAAAAAATCTTTAGGGCCCCAGGAGAAAACAGAGGATGAAAAGCAGCAAGGGCCAACAGAAGAGCTCTCATCTCCTTGATACTGATGTGCTGCCGCTGAAGAGACCAAAGGCTTTGCACCTTTAGGTTTCCAAAGGAAGCTTCCCAACCCCCGTGTGACATACCTCCTCTGGGCCAGTAATCAAGGGGCCTCACTCTTCACCACTGATACTGGTGAGGGATGTTCACTTAGAACAAAGACAGATACACACAATACTTCGAGATGCAGCTCTCTGCATCAAGCACAATTTCCCTTAAGAGCACACAGGGAACACACTTCTATCCTGGGACTGGGTTTCCCCTCTCTCTCACCATGCCCCAAATAAGACTCCACACTGACCACAGCTGTAGTGTTAAGTCCTCAGCGGCATATTCCAAGCCAAGTCCTCCACCACCCTCTCTGTGAAACCAGTGTTGTGTCCCTGCTCCAAGTAGGTGACACACGTGGGAAAGCTGGTACAGATTTACCAGCTATACCCCTCTGTCCAGACTATAAGGTAGATACTGCCACCAGAATACTCCAATGCAAGCTACTCTTATATTACTTATACTGAGTAAAATCAATACAAATGGTAGTGTTTGAACAATGTAGCAAGGCTTTCAGGAGCAGCCAGTGTCACCAAATAAATACAAGTACTCTCAAAGGTTAAAATATTCTCTAAAAGACCAGGCACAATGAAAAGTTTAAATATACTTAATAATAAATAAAAGAATGTGAAAATAACAAATATATATTTACAATAAACACCAGAGTTTCACTCATAAAATATTAAAAATAACACTGATAAAAATATTCCACAGATACAAAAAAAATACGTAACTAATCTCACTATATTTTCCTGACTGATCTAAAGAATCCCTGTCCCCTAGTTCACTTACTAGAGCAAAACAAGATGATGTAGGTGAGTGGTTCTTCTTTGTCAGGTTTCAAAAACAGACTATCCTGAAAGTTCCGTCTCATCTAGTATTCAAGCATCATTTCAGTGCTGGCTTACAGAATGACATCACACATCTGGTCATCTGACATCTGGTTCCCACACTACTCCCTTTACTAGCAGATGACCAAGAATCTTGCACACGTGTCACCATACACATACACAGAACTTTGCTAAGATGTGTTACAGCATTTGGAAGCTATAAAACCATTTCAAAAATCTCCATCCTTCCAGGGTAGCAATTAGTTCATGCCTAAGGAAATACAGTAGGATTCCTAGTCCTGTTTTTCCACAAACATTTTGTCTCTGACTGCAATTAGAACTGTAAGATACAATCTTCATGGCCTAAACCAGGTAGTTTAAATTTCAGACTATTTTTCAAAATTAGCCAGACTGAGATTAACCTCTTCTCTTCAGGTATCATCTGTTACAATATATTCATTTCAATAGTTACTACACAGTCTGACATACACGTGTATTTATTTCTGTCCAGCAGGACCCACTGTTGGTATATTTTTAACACAAGCAGCTTTACAAATACATTTTCAACACAAGCACCTAAACAAATTAGTTTGATATATAAATTACAAAATTCTTTACATAACTCCAGCTAGCTATGCTGGCATATGTTACACATCCAACACCCTACTTCTCCTGGCATAGCTGGCACTACCCCACATCATCACACCCTGTCTGATGCATCGGAACAGCTCCTGAGAGGGAAGCAGGGATTGAAAGGGAAGGCCAGGATTCAGTCAGTTGGTGAATCCACCACTGAAATTCCAACTTGAGACATGAAAGAAGAAGGACTGGAAACTCTATAGGATGAGCATGCTGAAGCCAAACTGACTTTAGCTACCACTGAAGCTCTCTAATGTGTAGCATGGTAAAGGGAAGTATAGGGATGATGGAGGTCAAGAATCCCAGAGCCCTCAGAAATTCCCTGGCTGAAATCAAGGTCAGAAGAAGGGACAAAAAAAAATCAGAGTCAAAGCCTTGGGAGGAGGCAGGGATACTAGCATAGAAGTGTCTGGATCCTGCATACCAGAAAAGCATGAACCCGTGATGGGGGAAGAAAGGACTTTTGAAAATTTACAGTGAACCCCAGGCTTTGCAACAGAGCGGCAACCCACTGAAGGTGCTGGAAAAGAATCGTTGGAGACGAAGCTTGAATAAGCAGGTTGTCTAAACTGAGAAAGACCTGAATGCCTTTGAGCCTGCAAAAATCAATCACATGAGCTAGGCATTTAACGAATACTCTTGGGACAATAGAAAGGCCAAAGGGCAAAGCAGAGAACAGGAAATGCCAGAAAGCAAGAGAGAAACATAAAAACTTCCTGAAAAGAGGATGAACAGGGATATGGAAGTAAGCATCCCTCAGATCCAGAGAAACCATAAAAGTCTGAGGAGGCAGAACAGGGAATAAAGTCTGAAGGGATAACATTCAAGAGGAAGGAACCCTCATAAATGTATTCAGTTGAGAAAGATCCAGAATGGGTCTTCATGTGCCCTCTTTCCTGGAGACCAAAAACATTCTGGAATAAAAACCCATTCCCCTTTAAGCAGCTGGACCTTCTTAAATAGTTCACTGAATCAAAAAACCCTGAAGCACCTATGGAAAAGGGCTCAAATGGTCTTGAGGTGGCTGAGAAATGCCCATAAGGGGGGGGGGGGCAGAGATTTCCAAACCATGAAATGCCCCTGGCGAATGCTGGAAAGAACCCAGGAATCCTGTGTTATGCTTAACTAAACAGGAAGAGAGACAGAAAGACAATGTAATAGAGGAGCATGGACGGGAAGAGTCAGGCAGTCAGACAGCACCTGGTTTATCAAGAAACGCTTCAGAGCAAGAGGGGTCTGTGCAGTCTTACCTGGGGGAACCCTCCTACCATCCCTTCTTGCCTTTAGGAGGAGGAAGAGACTGGCTTCTAACAAAGGCCAGTTTATTAGGATAGTTTCTCTGGAACTTTGGCAGAGGGGAAACTGAAATATGTTGTAGGTCCTGTAACTCCTTGCCTTTCTCCTGCAGGAACTTGAACAAATCAGCTGCAGCAGCATCAAACATTTGTAGTCCAGAGGAGCATCCATCCACTTAGCAGTAAAATCAGGCAGAGAGTGAAGGCATAGCCAGGAATATCTCCTCAACACAGAGTCAGAAGCAGCAGCCCTAGAAGCATCTGCTGCATCATAACTACATTTAATGGAATGGCAAGGCTACCTGGGAAAAAGCCCCTAACAGAGACAAGGCACATGTCTTTCCCTCAGAACCAGGAAAGTCAGATATAACCTGGCAGGCCTAAGAAAGGAACATATCTGGTCATAAGAGTCTGATAATTAATGGCACGAAAAGCTAATGTGGCTGAAGTATAAACCTTTTTACCCAACCTTTTCATAGTCCAACTGGCTTTATCAGAAGGAAAATGCTTGGTAGAAGGCAGTAATTTAGAAGGCTTGTCAGATGCCACAGAAACCAGTGAAGGGTCAGCAGATGGACAATTATAAAGGAATTTGCCACTCATCAGACACTTTATATAAACTATCTATTTTTTTTAGCAGCAGGAGGCTGAGAGATCTGGGGCCTGAGATGCAGAAGAAAAGTCATCCAATAAGGCAGCCAAAACAGGGTAAACAGCAGAGGTTCTATAAGATTCCATTTGAAGGAGCTCATCATATTTCCTCTGCACTTCAGACACTTGAGAACAATCCCATTTAAAGAATTCAACCATCTTGGCAATGGTATCCCCAAAGGAAATCTCATCAAAAATCAAGATTCAGGACTAGCAAGACTTCCCTTCCTCAGAACCATAATCCAAAAGGGAAGGAATCTGGGAAGAAAAGGCCAGGGATTCCTCATCAGAATCCTCCTCCTCTTCAGAGAAATCCTGATCCCTAGACCTTTTGAGGGGGGAGGAAGACCAAGGAGGAGTCAGGACAGAAACCCCTGAGGAGGCTTCAAGGCCATAAGAGCATTGAACAAACCCTGTGTAAAATTCTGCCATTCACTTTGAGGGTCCTTGGGAGCAGAAGAAATATGTTTTGTCTTTTGCTTCTTTTTTTAAAGGGAAGTCCACCTTATGAAATGAAGAAGGCACCAACACTCACAGTTGGGACTTCCTCCCTAACCAGTATCTGAGGAACCCCTAGCTCTTAGGTGATTATCAGCAGCAGTTCACCCACAGCGTCTGATGCGGACATCTCTAAAGCCTCCAAGGACACGTGAGAAGTTGGATCCATGCCAGCCACCAAACTGGTCGCAGCAGAGGAATCTAGCCCAGAAACTGGATGATCCACCGGGCTTTCACCAGCTTCATGGCAGATGTCCGGTGGAGGAGGCACAGCTGAAGAATCTGACCTGACTTTTTTGGCCCTCTTAGAAGACAGCTGACCCTCAGGCCAGACATACCTTCCATAGCATCTTTCACTAAAAGCTTTAGACGCTGGTTTTCAAGATAAGTGGCGAGGGATGAAAGATGACAATGTAAACTCTTTGGAACAAAAGCCTGACAAATAGTACAGAACATATGGTCGTGAAAAGCTCCAAAACAAAACAAGCACTGTTCGTGACAGTCATTATGGGGAATCTGTCTCCCACTCTGGCATTTACCCTTTCTGGATGACATGAAATGTCACAACACAGATGCTAAAAGTAAAAAGGATAAGTCAAAAAAAAACAACTAGGCACTTATCTGTATGGCTAGGTAACCAGCAACAACTCGGGCAATCAGACCAATGATCAAAGGCGACGTTTGGATTGGCAGCAAAGAAGTTCTGAGGAAGATGCATCCAGACATCACCTTTATGCCCTACCACTTGTGCGGGGAGCATGTGTGTAATATACGGCATATCAATAACAACCTAAAGGCTTTGGTATACTGGCCGGACATCGGGCTGCCCTTGGCAGGGGATCTTTCATATTAAGAATACTGCAACAGTGCAATGGAAGGACATTAGGTATTTTGGGAATGCAATGAATTGGCAGATTTTAAAAATTCCCAACAGAGTACTCTGTCAGAAGTGCTAGGGGAGCAAACGGCTGTAACCAAGGAAATTATTCTTTGAGCTGGGACACAGCATCTGAATTGCCTAGACATAATACTGCCTTACTAAGTTTAATGCGGGTCTATATTAGGTGATCGAACACCTAAATTCGATCTTCTAATATCGGACCTAAGAATATTGAACCCCCAGGGAAACACGCATGTCGGCCAGTAAAAAAAAAAAAAAAAAAAAAAAAAAAACTAAGTGGGGGCTTTCCACCATGCCCCCCCACATCCCCACTAACTAAATATACCAACTCCGAGATCGCTCAACAGTATGGAAATGGCAAAATCTGGCGAACGGCTAAGGGAAAGCTTTCCCTACGTTAAAATCAGTCGTTCGCTGTTTTTTTGCTTTCGATATTATAAGATCGATGTTTAGGTGTTCAATCACCTAAACATTTGATCTTTTAATATAGACACGTTTAATGCAACTGGTTCTCAAAAAAGCAATTACTGGAAAATGGAAATCAAATTCTAAACCAATTGTAATCGAGTACTGAATATTTTAAGAGATAAAATAACTATAGGTGGAATCTTTAGAAAAAAAGAAGGAGCAAACTGCATAGAAATAAATGGAATTTGTGGGAACAATACATGCATAATAGTGTTCAGGAAGAGGAATGTGGTTTAAGGGATGGCAGGAATTGAGCAATTTATGTAATGGAGTAAATGACAAATGTTAAAAGTCAGAAAACATATGTAATGTATACAGTATGTAAATGAATAATGTTAACACGGTTTTGTCTTCTTTTCTATTACTGTACATGTGCCTACATCTTAAGAGAAAATGTAATAATGGAATTTTCAAAAATATGCTGAGAAGTAATCAGAATTTTTGACAATACATGTAGAGTAGAGTTCAGGAGGAGGAGTGAGGTTAAAGGGAAGGCAGCATTTGGGAGATTTACACAATGCTGGTCTGTTATAAATAAAGAGAACATATAAATGTATGATGGGTGTAAATGGAAAAACTGTCAACATGGTTTGTTTTTTTTCCTATTAATGTGTGTGTGCCTATGTTTTAAGCAATATTTTAATAAAGATGTTTTCCTAACAATATAGCATTTTTTGCAAGGAAAAAAGCACTTAACATCCTGTTGACATTTTATTATGTCACACTAACCTTGTAGCCAAAACTTTAGTGCTTTACTGCTTGGGATGGATTATGGGCCCTTGAATACCCATCCACACTGGCAATCTTATGATTTGGCCTAAGTTCGACTGTAAAGCTGAAGGACTGCAGAAACTAAGCCAACCTGCCTACGTTTTTTTGCTGACATCATTCTGTTTGTGTTGCCACTGCACAGCTGCATGATCAGTGCCAAATGCAAATATGACTTAAAAGGCCGTATTGTAGTCAAGTGAATGCTCATTTAAAGGCAAAGCATTTGCTCAGTAATGGAGTACTTAGTTTCAGCCTTGCTTAAATTTCTGCTGAGATAGCAGAATGGGCATTCTTCATCACCTACTTCTTAAGAAAGCAGGCCCATAACACTAACTTCAATTGCATCTATATTGATCATACTTGCAGCTTACTGAAGTCAGGGGAAATAAAAAGGACTTTCAATATAAAATACTCTTCAGTCAATTAAAAGCTTCATATGCTACTAAGGTCCAACTTACCTGAATGGGTTTACCTATCATAAGGTCTACAAACTATGATAAAGTTAGGCATGAACTTTCTATGAATGCTTTCACTTGACATTTGGAATTCAGTACTGGCCCGATCTTAGCGCCTTCTATTTCATCTGCTTGAGGTTTAATTTTTCTTCTTCAAATCACATATCCTAAATATATGGCTTTCATTGTCCAAAGTTTACTTTTGACATCATCTTTCTCATTTCCTCCCTTGTTATTTATTTTTCAAACCCTATGCGGTTTTAGGTTTACTTCCTTCCCTGACACAGTTTCAATATGAGACTGAATTAAACTTGTTTTAGTAGGTAGTTAAGGGGAAAAAAAATACATTTCTCAATTACAACTCCTACTTCTTGCTTCTGGGTCTTGTTCTAAGTTTTTATCTACTTGAACAATCTGCTGTGGCACTAAAAAACACATTTAGTAAAAGTATGTACAAAAGACTAAGCTGCTGCTTCAAGAATAGATTGGAATCTAGCCTTTGCAAAAGGATCCTGAGGAGGTCACAGCCCTAGCAGAATGAGCTCCAAGACAGGAAGAAGGCTGCTTCTGATAAGGATAAGAGGAACAAATACCTTTAGAAATCTAAGAAACTGTTTGCGTAGATACTGGCAAACCTAGTTTCTGATCTTGAAAGGAAACAAAAAGTTGCTCAGATTTCCTAATATCTTCTGTCTTTTCTACGTAGAACCTGAGCTGCCTATATACACCCAAAGAATGAAGAATCCTTGCTCCTCTCCATTTTAGGGAAGAGGGGAAAAAAGGAAGGATGTCTGATAAATTCAAAGGCAATTCATTAACCACCTTGGGCATAAATTAAGGGTTGGTTCCAACAGAAATTCTATCTTTATGAAAGGCCAAGAAGGGAGGAACTGGTACAAGCTCTTGTGGTTCAGAAACTATCTTAGCAGAAGTCACAGTCACTAAACAACAGTTTCCAACGTACAAAATTTTAAGGAAGAACTGGCATGAGGTTCCAAAGGTGGTAGAGCTAACTTTTCCAGAACATAATTTAGATCCTAAGGAGAAGGAGGAATAGTTTTAGTAGGAGACCTAATGTGGAGGATGTCTTTCAAAAACTGCTTGACCTCAAATGCAGAACAAAGGGGTGGATCTAACAGCAGACAAGCAAGGATAGCTGACAAATGAGCTTTGATAGAAGACTATGCCAATCCAGAACTGAGCATCTCATATAAAGAAAAGAACAGTAGAAATATCCACTAGAATGGGGTCATGGTTCTTCTTGCACCACAAAGAAAATAGTTTCCATTTAGTTACATAAGGTTTTCTGTTAAGTTTTCTAGCCTCCTGCAAAACCTGGAGCACGTCCTCTGAAAAACAGTGCCAAAAGGGAATGAGAATTCTATCACTCAGAGTTAACTGTAGACTGTGCAGATGAGGTAAATAAGACAGCCCTCATACTGTCTGAGAAAGTCCATCAGTTGCTAACAAGATTGTGTTTGGCTGATAAAATCTTTTGAAGTGCATTTGGTAGACGAGGGAGAAATGCAAAGAGGAATTTCCCTTTCCATGAAAAGGGCAAGGTGTTCATCTTCCATGCCAGTGAGCTCGGATCCCTGAAACAAAACTTGCTCAGCTGTTTTTTCTGGGATGAGGCAAAAAGATTTGCCAGTAGAAAACCCCTGTGACGAACAATGTTCATGAAGGTCTCCTGTTTAACATCCCTTCATGAGGATCTTTCCTGGATCTGCTCAAGTTATTTGCTACTATGTTCCTCTGATGGAATTTAGGCTGCCTGAAGAACAAGACTGTGCTGGATGGCAATTTCCCATGCTAACAAGGCTAGTTTGCAAAGGTGCTAAGACTTGGTCCCCTCTCTTACTTATGTATCAGACAACAGAAATGTTGCCTGTGAATACTCTGAGGGGGCCTGAAGACCAGACAGCAAGGACTGAAAAGACAAAATGAAAGCCTTTATCTTCTTGATGCTTATGTGTGCGACATCTCTGGGAGTCTAAATCCCCTGAACACTGACACTGTTGGAACAGGCCTTTCTAGGTCTGAAGCATTTATGTACAACTCCAAAGCTGGGTGAGATCGGTTTGATACACCAAAGAAACTCTTTCCTGATGCAAGGCAAAAGGGGAATCTGGAAGTGTGATGGGTGGCAATGTTAAAGCTAAACAGACCTGAAGTACCACTGCAGCTTCCTCATGTGGAGTCTGGAAAACGTAATCACAGGAATAGT
The DNA here is from genome assembly GCF_019279795.1 of Protopterus annectens. Lineage (NCBI taxonomy): Eukaryota > Metazoa > Chordata > Ceratodontiformes > Protopteridae > Protopterus > Protopterus annectens. The sequence continues at coordinate 1,175,414,860 of NC_056744.1, read as the reverse complement.
ACATGCTATGAACCACAGGGCTCTCAAAATCTCTCCTGCTGAGATCATTTGCAATGGAAGAAGACCAGAAACAGAACCTTGTCCGTAGTAAGAAAGGCCACCACAGGAGAGTGTTTCTCCTGCAACCCAAAAAAATGTGATATTGCGAGGGCATTAAGACACATTTCTTTAGGTTTAGAGTGAATCCTAGACTACTAATGAGATGTACAGTGAACTCAAGGTCCTTCTGAGGTGCAGTCGGAGAAGGAGACTAAAATAAAAGGAACATTTGAATGCAGTGAAGTCTGCAAAAGGCTATGACAGGAGCTAGGCACTCAGTAAATACCCTTGGAACCGTAGGAAGACCATAAAAAATGCATAAGTGAAAATGAGAAGAAGACTGAAAGAATCTCAAAAACTTCCTACAAAGACGATTAATAGGAATGCAGAGAAAAGCATCGTTCAAATCTGTAGAGACAAGAAAAGCCTGAGGGAGTAGCATGGGAAACTAGGTCTGCAGGGTCAGCATCTTGAAGCTCAGTACCAGGAGAAAAGTGTGGAAAAAGGAAAGGCTAGTATAGGTCTCCAGGATCCCTCCTTCCTGGGAACAAGAACCATTCGGGAGTAGAACCCACTGCTGTAACAAGAAAGAACAGACTGAATGGTGCCCTGACTCAAAAGATTCTGGAGTGGAAGAAACTGAGAAAAGAGTTTTGGGGGAGGTTGAAGAATGCCTGCAAAAGGGGGGAATAAGCTTCCAAGACATCCTCTACCAGTATTCTGTGATAAAAAGATCCCACTTGTCCGTGGTGATCTCTTGCCAAATTGGAAAGTAAAGAGTCTGAGACAGTGAAATCTGGTTGAGGAGACAAACAGAAGGCAAAGAGAGAGTCAGTGAAGCAGGCTGGTCAGGAACAGAGAATTTTGACCCTTGGAATCCTAAACAGGTGTGTTAAGAAGCCTAACCTTAATGGCCCTTTTACCCTTTTCTGACTGCTTTTGTTGTCTTCTAACAAAAGGACCTGCTTTTCAAGGATAGTTTCTCTGGTAATTAGGGAGAAAGGAAAGGAAAACCTGTTTTAAATCTTGCATTACTTTACCCTTGTCCTGCAAAGTTTTAAAAAGGTCTGCTGCAGGAAAGCCAAAAAAATGTTATCTGTCCAAAGGGGAATCCAGCAATTTGGCTTTGACAACCTCAGGAAGAGACTGGAGTCTCAGCCAAGAATACCTAGAAATAACTGACCCAGATGCAAACTGCCCTAGAAGAAGCATCTGCAGCATCACAACTGCATTTGATAGAAGTAAACAAAGACAAGGCTAAGGACTTGATTTTATATTATATGCCTGATTCTGATAGCAACAAGCTTAGAAAGAAGAGGCAACACATACCTCACAGCAATTTGGTATGCTTGCCAGCAGAGAAGGGAACAAGGATCAGAAGACATTTTCATAAAGGAATTTCTGTGCTTCAGGCACTTTATAAAACCTATCAGGTTTCTAATGTGCAGGGGGCTGGGATTCAGGGTTCACTAACGCAGAAGTAACAATATCCAAAAGAGCTTCTAGAACCAAAGGGATAGCCAAAGGCTTAGGAATTTCCATCTGAAGTAAAACGCAGTATCTCTGCTAAGCATCAGACATCTCAGAACCTTCCATTTAAAATGCTACATCATTTTAACAATAACACTGCCAAAAGAGTTTTCGGTAATGGAGAATGAGGGGGGAAAGGGATTCATTCTCATCAAAAGCCACTTCCATGACAGAGTCAATTTGAGATGAATACACTAAAGATTCATTAGAATCTAATTCCTCCTCTTCAGAGGAAGGATCCCTTTGCCCTTTCCAAGGGGAAGAAGAAAAAAGAGCCACCACAGAGGAACTTAAGAAATCTGAGTAGGCTTCAGAAACGTTCAGAAACGCACAGACTTTAAAGAACCCCTGTTTAAAGTCTTGCCATTCTATTTGAGGATCTCTCGCTAATCCAGTGAGAGAAATATGCTTAGTCCTTTGTCTTTTCTTGGTAGGGACAGCAGCCTGTAGAAACTTCAGAGGTTCAGAGCCCTGGCAAACTTCTATTAAAGAATTGGGTACTTCTTCACGAGCAAATATTGGAGGAATATCTCTCTAAGCACTTCTGAAATGATCAGCCTAGGTTCCCTCTTCTCGTTAGAAACAGACATCTCATCAGCCCCAGCAGACATGCGAGTAGCTTATCCCATGTCTCCCTCCAACAGGGTCACAATGGGGGAGGCAGGAATCAGAAATAGACAAACAGGGGGGTCCTCACCATTGGACACAGCATATACATCTCAAGGGGGCTGGACAGCTGAAGTCACAGATTTAAGTTTCTTAGATTTCTTTTTCTGAAGTGGCTGGATGTCAGGGCTGGAGAACTTAGCTGATATTGTGCCTTGGACAAACAGCATGAAACGCTGACTTTTCAAATAAACAGATAAGGAAGAAAAATGGCAGCAGCAAATCTTTGTGCAGAATGACTGGCAAACTATACACTCCCCATGATTATGTTCAAAACCAAGAGAAAACAAAAAAAGTGTCATGGTGGTCTTTATAGGGAATCAATCTCCCATATTCACATTTTCCTTTTACAGATGACAGGTATGCAAAAGTATATAGAACATTAAGAAAGTGGTCCGTAAATGGGTATTCATATGTCTAAACAGCTGAGACAGAAGATAAAAGTACTGCTGCCGTCCAAAGGTCCACTTGCAGAAATATGTGCAGTTACATTGTTGATAGACAGTATTTCACCCACCCTTTTCTGGAGTATACATTTACACCAAAATTTTATGCGACTTGCAACAGTATGAATCTTGTCTACTTGGCAACATGCACGAAATGCATGGCGTTTTATGTAGGTATGACATCCAGAAAGTTAAAAGACAGGATGTACAACCATATATATATTATTAGGAAAATGAATCAACTCAATGCATTAGCCAAGCATATAGCAGTTTACACAGATCATGCCTTTAAGTTTAGAGTTTTACAAATGGTTATTAATAAGCGGGGTGGTGATAGAATGAATTATTTGGTGTCAGTTGAATTATGTTGGATTTTTAGATTGAGAGCGCATGTAGAACCAAGTCTGAATCAGTTTGTTAGTATTAAGTCTGCTTTAGCGGCACGTCGATAGATGTATGGCAGACAGCAGCATTTTAACTATGTTACTATGTGGCTTTTATACATAACATTACGCTCACATAGTTTACTGTGAGGTTTTTATTTTATTTTATTTTATGGTCATGTATATACTTACAATTGATTTTTTACCATTGCTCAGGTAATTAGTATAGTAATATAACTTGATAAATCAATAGAAAAAAGGGGCTTTTTATCTTCTTATGATTGTGAACAAGTTTTAAATATGATGTGAAGACACTGTATGAACAGAAAGATTCAGCAACTAGAAAGTCACAATGGGTTAACTAGTTTTTATTGATGGCTTTATTGACTATTTAAATGTGTTAATTAATTAATTCATGACGCAATGGGTGTATATATACATTTTGAAATTCAGTGGGCTCTGAAATCTGATGAAGCGTGCCTGGTAGCACGTGAAAGCGCTTATTATTTTTTTATATTTGGAATAAATTCTGTGCATGTTATACTTCGTGGTGGTCCTCTCTTGTTGTTTTTGGATGTCTAAACAGCTAGGTACTCAGCACACAGGCATACAATCAACAGACCAAAGACAAAGTACTATTTTTGAATGGTCAGCAAAGAAGTTCTGAGGTACTTCATGCTTGTAAGACCCTTAACCACCTTATGCCTTTGGGCTTAATTTCATACACTGGGCGAACAGGGTGTGGAAGGGCCAAGGCCTTTGGGTATGATGTCCAGCCATCCTTGGCAGGATAACCTACTTGTAAGGAATGCTGCAGCAGTGATATTGGAAGAATATCTGTATTTGTTTTTTAAACATGTTTATTAAATCTGGTTTTAGACAGTGACACAGGCACACACACACATACATTAATAGACGAGGAAACAAACCGCAGTGACATTTTTCATTTAGTACACATATCTCAGTCACTCCACCATTACATAAACTGTTCAGTTACTGTCTTCCTTTAATCCTCACTCGTCCTCCAGTCATCACTCTGCATACATTGTTTACACCAATTCCACTTATTTCTATGTTGTTCCTTTACTTTTCCAGAGATGGCATCTCCAGTTCACCTCCTTTATAATATAAAATATTTTAATAGTTGGTTTAGAATTTGAGTTTTATTTTCTAGCAAATGCTTTTTGTCAATTAAAAACATTGAATTTAGTAAGGCCTTACTATGCCCAGGCAATTCAAATCCTGTGTCACAGAACAAAGGAATCATTTCCTTAGTTACGATTAGCTCTTCAAACACTTCTGACAAAATACTTTGTAAGGAATTTTAAAATCTGTCAACTCGTTGCATTTTCAAAAAAAAATGTTCCCAAGTTATCAGCTTCTTTCCCATCACACCTACACCATTTGCTATCTACCGGAGGAAAAATGTTCTCAAATCTGCTTGGTGTATAAAAATACCCATGCAAAAAGTATAAATATCTGAGGGATTTTGTTGGATATATGGGTGCCAAACAATTGCAATATTTTATATGCCCTATTATTTATCCCTTTTGTAACAGCAGTTTCTGTTCTTGCTTTAACTAAAAACACTTCCAGAGCAGGGCTTTTACTTAGCACTCCCCTATCCCTTTCACTTTGTTTACACTCTGTTAATCAATCCATGGCAGGGAAGGTAGTCTCTAACCTGATGTCCTAAATTCTGCTTGGCCTCATCCCACTCTATTACTTTTCCTTTCCAATACCATGGTTCCTCTTTTAAAGTTCCTGAGTAAATTCCAGACTCCTCTTATTTCTACACCCCTGTTTGTAATCATCTTATTAGTAAAATCTCCATTCTCCGTTTCCATGCTGGACAAGTTTTTAGTATACTTTCTGCTACTTCATAAATATAATCTGCATGCTTGTACTTATTTTCCGTAAAGATCTGTATCCAAAGTCTTGCTCCTTATTTCTCAAAATCCCTCCCGGTTTCATCATCATCCCTTTCCTCTTTGATATAAAGCCTACTACTTGTGTTCTGTATATCAGCCTTAACTGCATAGTAAGCTATCCCTTCATATCAGGTAATTCTAAATCACATTCTTCTAAAAGGAAATCAACTTATACCACTTAACTCTTCTCCCAAATAAGTGTTTTCAATCTTGATCATCCTAGCTTCTTCTTTGGTAGATAAAAATATGCCTGACCTGTATACAAAACTATGAGAACTAAAACCATTTCCACTGGTTATCTTACTATTCATATCCAAAAGCAAGTGTCCCCAGTTTCTCAATTTGTGCTTTTAGTCTCTTTCCACATATCCTTAACTACTATAACAGAACTGGTTTCAATCCATACACCTAAATACTTCATCTTATCAAGTCCTCATAAATATTGGTATTGTTGAATCATTTCATGTGTACATACCATATCATTTATTTTATCTTCATTAATTTTATATACCAAAAAGACATTAAACTGGCTCAAAATGTTCTATAACACCAAAATGTCCATTTCAAGATTTATGAAGTACAAAATAATATTGTATGCAAATAAAGTTAACTTTTCATGATTACCATATCAGTTAAATTAACTGAATTTGAGCCCCTTATAAATATAAAGCAAATAAAGGGGAAAGAGAAGACCCCTGCCTGGATCCTCTGGTCAAGCTCGTCACAAAGGAATCCTCCCACCTTAATTGTTGCCTCATATCCTTCACATATCTTCCTAATTAACCAAATTTGATCAGGGAATAATAATGCTATCATTGCTCTATTCATAAAAATCTCAACAAACTCTACTGAATGCTTTCTATACATCAAGCCCCACCAGCTGCAGTGCTTTCTTACATTCTGCTTCCATCTGGGCTATCATTGCTCTGTTTATGTTGTTAAATGTTTGTCTCTCCTCTAATAAAAAAAAAAAATAAATAAAGTGATCCACATCTATTAATTTTAGCAACACCTGTGCAATTCTTATATATATATATATATATATATATATATATATATATATATATGTATGTATATATACACACATAATTGGGTCTACTTCACATAATCGAACACCCAAATGTTTGACTTTCATATGGCCGAGACCATATGATCAAACATCTGAATGTTCGAAAATGTGAGGGGGAAAGAAAAAAAAAAGACAAAGCAGTGCTAGCAGGGGGGCAAGCCTCCTGCACCCCCCACACACCCTGCTATTTATATATACCGACTCAGAGATCGCACTACATTGTGGTAAAGGGAAATCTTCCCGTTCGGCACTCTATGGAGATCCCCATTCAGACCGTTTGTACTTTTAAAAGTACGATCATATGGTCTCGGCCATATGAAAGTCGAGCTTTTAAAAGTTCGACCTTCTGAAGGGGACATATATATATATATATATATATATATATATATTTGTGTGTGAGTGTGTATTTCTGTCTATATGAAACTGTACTTTGGGTATTACAACCACTACAGCTTTCTTTAAATAAGCTAGCACTTCCCATCTGTTTTAAAATACTGTTAAAACCTTAACACTATTACTTTCTTACTCCAAATTTGCAGACATCTGCAGTAATACCGTCTGTTCCTGAAGACTTACTAATTGACTGATTATACAGCACTAGTTTTTCTCACCTCTTCCTATTTTAACTGTTAATTGCAAAGCTTCGTCTTTCTCTAACCTTGGCATAATTAAATCTTTTATAAATCGCTTTCCATATTCTTCTTTTTTTATACAAATGTTCATAATATTAAAAAAAATAATAATAATCAAATACCTCTGTAGGATCTCTGGTTATTTTTCTTGGAAGCTCCCTAAATCTGACAGCAACCCTTTCTACTTTTTACTGCCTAAGTCGCTGTGACAAAAGTTTTTCTGCCCTCAAGGTATTATAAATAAACAGTTGCTTAACAGCAACCTTTCTAAACTCATGCATATTATCGAAATATTCACTTATTTTCCCTTTAACATTCTGCATTTGCTCCTTTTCTTGTTCTCCATGATTCTCCTTACTCTGTAATATTTTAAACTTGGCCACCCCCTCCAAATAATTCCCACCATTCTTCCAATATGTGTTTCATTTTGTTCCACTAACTACTTATCTCTTCTGAAGAAATATCGGTCTTCCCTGACAATTTTGGAATCATTTCCACTACTCAGTATTTAAGATCCTCTCTTTTTAACAAAATATGTAGGAAATGTCAGTGTCTCATTTTTACTTCATCACCTTGCATCTTTATCTTAGTTTTTACTCATGCATGAGCTGAAAAAATTACAGGATGTGTGTCAAAGTTTTAATATATACATGCTCCTGTTTAATATAATTTCTATGCAGTCTAGCCTAGTTTTTGCACGTTGGGGGAATATGTAAAGTACAGTTTTGTACCTACCATAAATGTAGATATTCGAAGATCCACATTGCTGCAGTCCTTACATATGGGTAGTCCGCTGTCCTCGGTCGGCCCGAATACCAAAGTATTAGGCTGACGTCGGTCAAGGCGCTTAAAACTGACATCAGGACGTCAGGGTACAAATGCGCATGACCGACATCATATCCTCAGTCTTTTCTTGCCCCAGATGTCAGAAGGCCCTAAAAAGAAAGGCCAAAGCCAAAAAACAACCAACCACCCCTGCACTTAATCATATTTACAATATTTACAATATTCACAACCCAAACCACACAACCACCTCTAACTACAGAAGGGAAGGAGGGAGGGTAAATTGGACTGCAGCAATGTGGATCTTCGAACATCTACATTTATGGTAGGTACAAAACTGTACTATGTTCTTCATCTCACATTGCTGCAGTCCTTACATATGGGTAGAATCCCAAAGCAGAGGTAAGGGAGGATGGCAAAACTATAAAGCATTAGGAGCTGCCAAAATGCCCTGTAAAATTGCAGTGGCAAAACCAGCCCTAGATTTAGAGTAAAGTGGAAGGTGGTAATGCTTAGAGAAAGTATGCACTGAACTCCAAGTAGCTGCCTCCAAAATATCTTTAGTAGCCACCCCCCTTAAAAAAGCTGTAGAAGTGGCAGTAGCCCTAGTGGAATGAGGCCAAATCCCAGCTGAAATCTCCTTACCATGATGGGAATAACAGAAAGCAATACAAAAACCAATCCACTTAGAAATAGTCTGTTTTGAAACAGGTTTGCCCTGAGAACCCAAAGCAAATGAAACAAACAACTGCTGAGACTGCCTGCACCCTTTAGTTCTGCTCAAATAATATCGCAACTGTCTGTGTACATCCAACGTGTGCAAAATCTTTTCCCCTTTATTTTGGGGGTTTGCATAAAAAGTAGGTAAATGAATAGTTTGGTTTAAAGCCACACTAGAAACCACTTTAGGCATAAAGGAAGGGTTAGTACGCAAAGATACCCTGTCCTTGTGGAAAATTAGGAAAGGCTCAACCGCCATAAGGGCCTGTAATTCAGAAACCCTTCTTGCAGAGGTAATGGCCAACAAAAAAGCAGTCTTCCATGATAAATATTTCAACTCGGCAGTCGCTGCAGGCTCAAAAGGTTGTAGAGTGAGTTTCTCCAACACAAAATTGAGATCCCAAGCAGGAGTAGGAGCTCTACGTGGGGGTCTTATATTCTTTGCCCCTCTAAGGAATTGCTTAAACAAAGGATGAGAAAATAATGGTGGGTCACAGTCATAGTGAGCAGAAATTGCTGCAGCATGAACCTTAATAGAGGAGAAGGACAAACCTTTGCCCAGTAACTCAGTAAGGTATTGAAGAGCAACACTTAAATTAGGTTTAGAAACATCAAAGTCCTTTGCTGTACTCCAAAATAAAAATCTCCTCCATTTATCTGCGTACACCTTCCTTGTACTAGGCCTTCTGGCCTCCAAAATAACATTCAAAACTTGTTGTGGAAGCTGAGACCCTCCAGGGTTTAAAACAGAATATGCCAGGCTGTTAGATGTAGAGAGTGAAGTTTGACATTGAGTAAATGACTGTTCTTCTGAGACAGCAGGTGAGGAATCGAAGGCAAAGGCCATGGAGGCTCCCGTACCAGACTTCTCAGTAATGGGTACCAGTGCTGTCGAGGCCAATCCGGAGCTATTAAAATCATGTTTGGCTTGTCCTGTCTGACCTTCAGGAGTACCTTTGGGAGGAGAGGCACAGGTGGAAAGGCATACACATGAAGATTGCTCCAATTGAATGAGAGAGAATCCACTTTCCAAGCTGTGGGATGAAACCTTTTTGTGCAAAACTTTGGCAGCTGGTAATTTAGTGGAGAAGCGAACAGATCTATGTCTGGAGTTCCCCATAACACTGTCAATTTCTGAAATACATGAGGATCCAATTTCCACTCGTGGGGATCCATAATTTGTCTGCTCAACACATCTGCTAAGGAGTTCTGTGCTCCTGGCAGAAACCTTGCCTGAAGATTTAGCTGTAAACTGAGAGCAGTCTCCCACAAAATCATTGCTTGTCTGCATAGAGGATATGAATGCATTCCCCCTTGCTTGTTGATGTACCACATGACAGTTGTGTTGTCTGTTAGAATCAACACCTGCCCTGGAAGAAGTAAATCCTTGAAAGCTATCAATGCAAATTGGACTGCTAACATCTCCTTCAAGTTGATATGTAGATGTTGAAGTCTGGCAGGCCACGTGTCTTGTACCCATTTTCCATTTAGATGAGCTCCCCAAGCTTTGTCTGAGGCATCTGTCGTTAGAATCTGACTCGCCTCTGGCCGGGTCACAGAGAGTCCCTTGTTTAGGTGACATTCCTGAGCCCACCACAAAAATTCCTTTTGAATGCAAGGTATTATCTGAATGACAGTGTCCATATCTTGGCAGTGCTGTGTCCATACATTTTTGAGATACCATTGTAGCTTCCTCATATGCAGTTTGGCATTGGGAAGTACCAGAATACAAGATGCCATGAACCCCAAGGCTTGAAGGACTGTCCTTGCAGTCAGCCTGGACTGACGAGACAATTGGTGGAAGTAAAGAGAAATATTCTTTTGTTTGTCCGGGGTCAAAAAGGCCATCTGGGATGCTGTATTCAGTCTCACACCCAGAAAGCACATGTCCTGAGAGGGTACTAGACTGGACTTTATTTCGTTCACAGAATACCCCAGGCATCTTAACACTGCCATCACATACTGTAAATGATGAAGAAGTTCGTCCTTTCCTTGGGCCAGAATCAGGCAATCGTCCAAATAAGGATAGATTTGTATTCCTCTTAGCCTGAAGAAAGCTACCACTGGAGCCAGAACCTTCGTGAACACTCTGGGTGCAGTAGATAAGCCAAAGGGCAATGCAGAGAACTGATAATGAGAAGTCCCAGCCAACGCAGATACTTCCTGCAACTGAGCCTGATAGGAACATGAAGGTAAGCCTCCTTGAGATCCAGAGTCACCATCCAGTGATCTTTGCCCAGCAGAGGTAAAAGCTGTTGTAACGTCAACATTTTGAACTTGGGAATGTCCAGATATGTGTTGAGGATAGATAAATCCAAAATTGGTCTCCACGTGTTCCCTTTCTTTGGAACTAGAAACAGGCGAGAATAAAATCCTAGGCCCACTTCTGGCAGAGGGACCGGTTGTATGGCCCCTATTTGAAGTAGTAGAGAAATTTGTTTGCGAGCCTCTAGTCTTTGCTGAGGAGGAACGTCCGGCATGCCTTTGAAAGGAGGCAAGGTATGGAAACAAAACTTGTAACCTTGGTGTATGATATCCAATACCCATTTGTCTTGGGTAATCAAAATCCAATTTTCCTTGAAGAGTGCCAACCTTCCTCCCAAAGGTGCTGCCAGGCAAGAAGGATCTGGCAGCTGAAAAGGTAGGTCATTGGGCCTGTTTACGAAAGGACTGGCCCCTGCCCTCACCCGAAGATTGTGCAGGTGAACTCCCTGTTCTAGGTCTGAAAGAACTCTGAGCTCTGCCCCTACCATGTCTAGATCTACCCCTAGACTGAGAATCATAAGAAGGATACGTCCACCCCTTAGCAGGCCAATTCCTACTAAACTTCGGAGGCTGAACTTGCAGAAAATCTTTAACAGCCTGCATAGACTTAGCCTTGTCTTCCATTTTCTTCAAGACTGACTCCACAGGTGAACCAAACAACACATCAGACTGCAAAGGAGCATCCAAAATCCTTGTCTTAACATGGTCAGATAAATTCTGATCCTTCAGCCAGGCGTGCCTGCGAAGAACTGAACCAGTGGCAGCCACCCTAGACGAGGCCTGCACAGCATCAAAACCACATTGTAATGAATGCTTACCCACCTGTTCAGAGACATGCACCAAATCTTGTAATTCTTTACACTCAATGCCTTCCGCCAGAGCATCCACCTTAGACTTCAATTGAGAAAGAAGAAAGTTTTGATATTTCAACATATGAAACTGGCAATTCAAAGCCCTCATAGCTAAGGTAGAAGAAGTATAGACCTTCTTTCCCCATCTATCCAAAGCTCTGGCCTCTTTATCTAGAGGAACCGGATTTTTGACAACAGAGGCCTTGACACCCTTAGGTCCCTGACTAATAGTTTCGGGGTCCGCCCTATGACTCTTATAAAGATATTTATGAGCCTCAGGCACCCTGTAATACCTATCCGGTTTAAAAGGAGCAGGAGGCAGAGAATCAGGATTAAGTGAAGCCTCTGCAAACACATCTTCCACAACATCCAGAACAGGGGGAATAGCCAAGGGCCTATGTTGGGGTAAAAGCAAAAATTCCCTAAGCCTTTTCCGAGAATCAGGGAAGTCCTGACCTTACCACTTAAAATGTTCCCTCATAGAATGAAGTGTCTCTGAAAAAGAAAAATCCTCTGGAGGAGAAGCAGAAGGAGTGGAATCATCTGCATCAGAATCAGAATAAGGAGAGTACTCCTGCAAGTCTTCAGCCGAAGACTCTGAAACATCCGAAGCCTGCTCAAAACTTCCCAACTCTGGCTCCACCCTAGGCCTCTTATCAGGAGGGGGCAAAGAACCTCTAATCAGAGTAATCAAATCTTCTGCCATTTTAAGCATGTGCTTCTTGGGCACAGACCCTGCTGAACTAGGAGTGACACCAACAGAAGCTAAACCTGGCCTGCCTCTGGGAGAAGCCTTGGAAACAGAAGGAGAGGGCCTAACCACCCTAGGAAGGGAGGGGAGTACAGTAACCTGAGAAGCCCCTTCAGCCTGACCTGCCTCCTGAGAGGCCACATCCTGCAAAATCAAAGTCTCCCCCTGAGACTCCAGAGAAGTCTCCGTCGGAACCACCGGTTCCACTGAAGCCTCTAAAGAACCGGCGTCCGGATCGGACGACTCATCTTGCCTGGGTTTAACTGTTTTGTCTTTGCGCTTCTTCATAGAAGCGGGCGCCGGAGAATCCGACGGCATATTATAATTGCACCGCTTCCCGAAGACCAGCCTAGCACAATCTAACCTTCGCTTAATAGTGCGCTTATTGAACCTAGCACAAAAGCGACACCCAACAACGTCATGCTCAGGCCCCAAACAAGGAATACACAAAGAATGATAATCCCTATGCGGTATCTGTTTCCCACAAGAAATACAGTTATTCACTTTTTCTGACATCCAGTAAAACACTGAGGCAAGAAAAAAACAAAATATTCCCCAACGGGGTACTTAGCCAACTTGGATCCGGTCTGAAACTCCGAACTCGAAAAATTTCAGAACGCCGAACGGCACTTGCAACGCTGCTTCTGCATCGGACCATGCGGCAAAAAAGACTGAGGATATGACGTCGATCATGCGCATTTGTACCCTGACGTCCTGATGTCAGTTTTAAGCGCCTTGACCGACGTCAGCCTAATACTTTGGTATTCGGGCCGACCGAGGACAGCGGACTACCCATATGTAAGGACTGCAGCAATGTGAGATGAAGAACATCTTCTGTGTTCTCGCTACTGAAGTCATATGTTCAATATCAAATATTCTCATGCATTTTTTTAGAAATCTACCCTCTTGTACTACAGTTTCCCTTCTAGGTGCCCCTGTACATCCTCACAATGGTAAACAAGATACAAGTACCCACTCAAATATTTTTCCTGAGAGCTTATTATTTCTCTCAAATTTCCATAAATGCACTTTTAGCTGGAATTTAAATACATGCTACTGTAACCCTCCTCCCTTGCCAATAACCCGTTACTAATACAAGTCTACCATTATTGCCTTTTCCCCTTGTCTATTACTGTTGGAAGTCTCACTAGTAATCAGTAATATTTCTTCTCCCCTTTCTTTTGTCCCACATATTCTGTTAAATTTTCAGCCTTTAGCCTACATGCACACACTGTTTGACAAGCTGATCATGTATATATTCTTCTCATCTCCATTTCAACCTATGTCATGTTTCAAGACTTTTTTGTTCACTGAACATACCCAAATATAAAATTAAATATATTTACAAATACCCATCATTTTAACTTGCAAAACAGACAACAATGTGCATTTTCAAAAAATGAGGTTTACCCCTCCAGATCTGAGCAGTTGCCCCAAATCAATAGCTGCACCACAGCTACTAGCTACTCTAAAATTAAGGCTATCCATGTTAAAGCACATGTTACAGCATGTGTTCCCTGCCATCTATCCTTTTCTCTTTATCCACCCACGCCTCAGATGTGAGAAATAGCATGCATGTATGCCTTCAGTAAACAACTACTTTTAGCCCCAAGAAAAAAGTGCACAATCTGCCATTACATAAACTAAACTATACACTGTTATATTAATGCATTAAGTACTAAGGCTACTGGGAGGGCAACTACTTATGTAACTTATTCACTTCCCACAGTTTCAAACCATTTTACAATGAACTGCTTATCACTGTACCTTGAAAAGACTGTACCCTGTACTTCTCACTGGTTTGTCTCCAAGTAAAATCAGTTGGTTATGAGAAAACAGCTAGTAACTTTGCAAATGCATTAAAGACATTTACAGATTTCACTCGTAACATAATTTCAGACGTCTCAATTAACTGCTTGTACCTGTGGACTTTGTCTCCCATTGAAAGCATTTGCTAATGGAAACAATAGCTAAAGACTTTGCAAATCCAAGAAAGCACTACCATTTTGCACATCTTTCATAATTTTGTTTTATTTTTCAAGCTCATTTGCTTAAAAAGAAACAAAATCTTGTCCGTAGCTTAAACCAGGAACATTAAGCTAAACATCCACTTCTATAGAAATGGTCAATACACTTTTATACGCCCCACCCCCACCCTGCTGCCCAAGATCTAATTAATATTGATTTTAACTTGTTTCTTTTCAGATTTACAGTGTAAAATCTGGATGCATTACAACTATGTAAAATAATTTCCTACTTTAATATCTACAGCAGTCATTGGTAATAACCCACGTCACATTTAAAATACCCCTGACTGTACACTATACCAAACTGCTTTACAATGTAAATGGAGCTTATATCATAGTAACATTTACATCAAAACTCTAAAAACAAAAAGTGTTTTACTTACAGTAACATTTTCAGTCCTAAACATTGACAGCATGGGAAACATGTTTTATACTTCCCTTGTCAGTTTGACATGGTCAACAAACTTACAGTCACTCTCAGGCACTTCTTGCAAAGCTGCATTTCATGTCTTAGTCCATGTCTAATGGGGTTAACACTAAAGTCTTCAGTTTGTTCACAATTTTCACAATGCTGCTGTTCTTCTTCCTAATCATTGCCATCTCCCAATACCAGTCTCTGATTCAAGTCTAAGGTACTCCTGATTCTCCTGATCAGCTCCAGTGCTTTCCTTCTATCGCTCAAACATTTATCTTTGGAACAATGAAAAATATATCATTGGTCGAGTCTTTCTACAGGCTTTGTTAGTGTCAGTAGAATCCCCTTCGGCTTGCTGGCTAAACTTTTTAAATTTCTTCCTCTGCCTGTTCTACATCAAAAATGTCTTTGATTCCCAGTATAACATATTCTGAAGGCAGCTGAATACAGCAGCTTGAATCTTACACCTGCTAAATGCTGAAACAAACTTGCTTCTTTTCTGCATGGTGTACACTAAATAATTATTTTCCACAAACATGCTGCTATCCTCCATTTTTAATATTTTTCCCTTCTGCCAAAAGTTTGTCAGGGAACAGCTCTTCCTGCGGTTTTGCTCAACTTTACTTATGGCTGCCGTCTCATGACCAGACTTTGATCATACACTTGATGTGCCCTTTTAATTACCAAATCTTGTTGTGGCACATCAGCCCATATGCTTATCTGCACTTTTATAAAAGAAATATAGTCTGTTACTTCCAGTTTCTCTGCTACAGCAGAAAAAAGAAAGAATTTATGTACTTACCATAACGTTCCATGTTTGTTGCCCATCTCACCATTCATTCTTACTAGATGGGTTCTGAGCCGATCGTTGGCTCTGACTTGGTCGAATACACTAGCTCGAAGTCTCTAACTTGGCTAGTGGCAGAAAGGTATTCCATCATCATGCAGTGGTGTAATTCCCCAGATCTTGTTTGCTGCCAACCATAAATAATCTGACTAAACTACAAATGATACTTCAGGTACAACAACAACAATGAAAACTACAAAGGCACTCCTTAGTAAGGAAGGAAACCTCACCTCTAGGTCCTCTAGGAGTCCTTGGCTGGGGGAAGGTGGGAGGGTCATAAGAATGAATGGCGAAATGGACAACAAACATGGAACGTTATGGTAAGTACATAACTTCTTTATGTTATGTTGTCCTATCACACATTCATTCTTACTGGATGGTACAGCGTCCCTAGCACCATTTCCCTGGGTGGCTCATGAAACACCACCTTTGAGCACAGTGGAACCAAAGGAAGTCCTGTTCCTGGAGGCCAAATCCCACTTTGTAATGAGTAATAAATGTATGAGGAGTTGCCATGTAGCAGCAACACAAATACTATCCATTGACAATCTGGCCAGGTAAGCAGAGGATATTGTTAATGCTCTGGTCGAGTGGCCTCTAACTTTGAATGGTAAATTCCTGTTACTGGAGAAGTATATAAAGGCAATGTAATTTGACAGCCAATTTGAAAGTGCACTTTTAGAAACTGGCATGCCCTTTTTTGCTTCAGAAAAGGAAATGAACAATTATCTGTTTTCCTGAAATCTTTAGTTTGCAGGTAAAATCCAAGCTATCTATGCACATCCAATTGGTGAAGTTTGTACTCTGCCTTGTTGCTATGATTGGGAAAAAACACTGGGAGCTCAACAGATTGATTTAGATTGGTCTGGGAACAAACTTTTGGCCCGAAGGACGAATTAGTATGTAGGGATACTCTCTCTCTATGGAAAATCAGGTATGGCGGCTTGATTGATAGAGCTTGCAACTCCGAGACACTTTCTGCAGATGTAATGGCTACCAGGAGAATAGTTTTCCAAGAAAGGAATTTGAGATCACAAGATGACGAGGGCTCGAAAGAACAAAATTCAAATCCCATTGAGGAAGAGGTTCTTTTATGGGAGGTCTTAATAAACAAGTGCCTTTTAAGAATGCTTTACACAATTTGTGCGGCATCAGGTTAGGAGCATATTCACCAATGTGGAAATTAGATATTGCACCTAGCTGAATTCTAATTGCAGCTGCTGCAGAGCCTTGCTGAAAAAGTTCCACCAGAAATTCCAAAACTAAACTGATAGGGCAGAGAAAGGGTCAATGTCTCTTGCTTGTTGCCCAACAGGAGAACCTCTTCCATTTACTAACATATAACTTTCTGGTCGAAGCCTTGTGAGAGGATACCAAAATGTGTTTCACTGTTGGTGAGAAGTCTTGAAGCCTGTCTAGGTTTGGAAATGGAGCAGCCATGCTGTGAAATTGAGAGTTTGGAGTGCAGGATGAAGAGTTCCGGACATCCGAGTAAGAAGGTATGGAACTGGGTCCAGAACACAGGGCTTCTCCTGTAGGCGAGGCCAGAGAAAGGAGAGCCAAATCTGACGAGGCCAGTATGGGGCAATGAGAATCAGCCTGCTTCCCAAGAATTTTGCTTTATGGATGACTTTTGGTATGAGGGGAATGGGGGGAAATGCATACAGAAATCCCGAGGGCCAATTGTGAACGAGTGCATCTCTCGGTGTCTCCCACGGAGGGGGGATTAGGGCAAAGTACCTGCTGCATTTGGAATTAATGGGAGTGGCAAAAATATCGCAGCCAGGCTGGCCCCATTTTCGGAAGATCTCCTCCAGTATGTTGTGATTCAGAAACCACTCGTGAGGCATTAAACTCGCCCTGCTGAGCTTGTCCGTTATCACGTTGGATTTCCCTGGGATGTGCGTTGCTACTAGAAAATGGGAAGAAATTGCCCATTGCCACACTCTCAGCGCCTCCTGACAAAGGGGGTATGATTTGGCTCCTCCTTGTTTATGTACCAGACTACCGACATGTTGTCTGACTGGACTGCAATCCTTCCTAGTAGAAGACAGTCCTGGAGTGCCTGCAACGCTAGAAGCACTGCTCTCATCTCTGTGATGTGCAGATGGGGCTCATGGTCTTGCCATGTGCCTTGGACAGTCCTTCCCAGATAATGCCCCCCCTACCTGGGAGGCGTCCATGGTCACCAGTAGCTACAGGTAATTGAGGCACAAAGGGTCATGCTATGGTCACATGGGTGGACCAAAGCCACCACAGGAAATCTCTCTTGCAGGAGTCTGTGATTCTGACTAGGTGAGGCATGGGAAGTTCTTGTAACGACCACTGAGCAAATAGAAGCCATTGAAGAATTCTCATATGCATTCTGGCTAGAGGAACTAAGGTGATCGTTAAAGCCATAGTCTCTAGGAGTTTCAAAATAGTCTTTGCCTTCACTTTGTTTTTGGGTAAAAGGTTGGCTATTTGTTGTCTGAGAACAGAGACCCTGTTTGGTGGATGTTGTGCCATCATGGAGACAGTGTCTAGATCTGCACCTATTAATGTATTATGTTGACAGGGCAACAAGGCAGATTTTTGCAAATTGACTGTAATCCCTAACTAGGAACAAGTC
This sequence comes from Protopterus annectens, assembly GCF_019279795.1. Taxonomy (NCBI): domain Eukaryota; kingdom Metazoa; phylum Chordata; order Ceratodontiformes; family Protopteridae; genus Protopterus; species Protopterus annectens. Next base: position 1,175,396,894 of record NC_056744.1, on the reverse strand, counting down.
TGAAGAGTGGAGTCCCTCACCTTTTGAAGTAGATGCTTGGTTGTGGCAGTTAGGAGCCAGCCGTCTAGGTATGGAAACACTTGAAGACGTCTCAAGTGAGCAGTGACTACTGCCATGCATTTGGTGAACACTCTGTGGGATGTAGTGAGACCAAAGGGCAGAGCTCGAAACTGGTAATGACTGGCTCCCAGCCGGAAGCATAAGTGACTCCTTGATGCTCTGTCCATTTTTATGTGGTAGTACGCATCTTGGAGGTCAGTTTCGCTGTGGCGATCCCTTACTGGGTAAAAGCCGAAAGACAAACAACAAGTACGCATCTTGGAGGTCTAGTGAGTACATCCAATTGTCTTTCCCTAAAAAGGGAAGAATCAACTGCAGTGTCACCATTCGGAACTTGGACTTCTTCACAGATTTGTTTAGTTTACTCAGGTCCAAAATGGGTCCTCCAGTCCCCTGTTTTTTCTGGCATTAAAAAGAATCTTCAGTAAGTTCTGAATCCTGTTTGGTCTGTGGGGGACTTCTTGGATGACTCTTTTGTCTAGCAACTTTTGAATTTCTACAGTTGCTTGTTCCCTTTGACTAGGTGGAACATCCGGGATTGTTCTGACCTGTGGGGCAGGATGACAAAAAGGGATGGAATAGCCTCTGGATATTATACTTTGTACCCACTTGTCTCTTGTGATATTTTGCCAGGCTTCTGGGTACAAAGATACATGCCCCTCTAGAGTACAGCAGATGGGCCTCCTTTCAGGAGCACTGGTAGGGATGGCTGTAACAGGAATCATGGTCACCCTGGTTTTGCAGACCCCCTCTGCCTCTAGGACATCTACCATTTTTGCCTCCCTCTCTGCCTCTGGGAAAGGGTTCACCTTGTGCGTCTTGAAAAACTCCCTGGGATCTTTTGAACCATATTTTCCCAATCTTCTGACCTTTAGGATAAGGTCTTGAAGGGACGGAAAAACGTACTCTAACAGCAGATAGAGTTTTCCCTTCCTGCTCACATCTGGTGAGTGTGCCCTTGACTTTAGGTCCAAAAAGTGGGGAACCATCTAAAGGGGCATTGGTAAAGGTAGACTTCAATGGCTATGCACAAGCGCATTCAGGAGTGTCTCTTCAGGGAAACTCCTGAACCCGCTGCCCTGCTCGCTCCATCTGCTGCATTGGATATCAGTCTCATGGAGGAGTTAAAGATGGAATTTAAGGAAGATAGCTGAGAGGTCACCTTTTCTGACACCCCCACAGCCAACAAACCTTGGAGAGCATCTCCTAATTCCTTCAGGAGATCTCTTTGTAGCCTCGTAAAGTGCGAAAAATAGTTCAGCAATCTAAGGGAAAAAGATGCTGATGAAAAAACACGCTTCCCATATCTGTCCATCATCTGTGAGACCTTGTTCAGTGGAGGGACAGATGAGGATGTTTCAGAAAGTTCCTTCTTGGTGGCTGCTGCCACCACCACAGCATCTACAGGAACGCCTTTCGTGAGAAATTCTTTTTCCACAGATGCTGACAAGAACTTATTTGGCCTTCGAGGGACTGGTTCCATAGTGTCTGATGACTCCCACACCTCTCGACTAACCAACTCCAATAGCTCATCAAAAGGCAGAGACATCCAGGAGGCTGAAGGCTGAGATCAAAAAGCCTTCAGGTACACAGACTCCTCATCAGAAGGCCTGATGGATTTCCAGCCGTCTCTGTTTCAGGATCTGTATATCTGCAAAGGAGATATCTTCAGAGGATGACCGTGGGGACCCTTCTGACTCATCGAGGTCAGTGTCAAAGGTGATGGACTTTTCAGGGGAGTCTATATGCTTCCTATTGCAGGTTCTTTTTCAAGGAGCCTCAGAAGGATATTCTGGGAGGTCTCGGAAGAGTAGGGCTCACCCAATGGGGTTCCCTGAGGCTCTGAATCTCTGCTGTCCTGTGCATGGGGTGGTGCAGAGACAGACGCCAGTGCTTTGCGGGGGAAGAATACCAGTATCCTTGGGTAGAGCTGCAAGTGGGGACAGCACACTCCTCATCAGCTCGAAGGCTGATCCCCCCGGCTCAGAGGACACCTCTGGTTCTGAGGAAACAGAGGGAAGTCCCAGTTCTGAGGAGATCAGCTCATATCTCAAAACCATGCCGAATTACTCGGTTTTTACCGAGTTTTGGGGTTCAAATGAAGGGGTGCCATGATTCCCAAGTGGCACTCCATTTCTGATTTTTTATCTTTTGTTTTTTAATGTTCACGCTGTTAGAGCTGACGTCATCACGTGCACGATGACGTCAGCTCCCTCAGGGCTACCAGCCTGTCAGAATTGAGCTCAAGGAGCTCACACATTTCTGGCTGGCCTGGCTGCTCAAATGCGAGTGGGAATGGCAACAAACTGTTGCTGTTACAGCACTAGGACTAACTCTGCTGCGGAATTGGAAACTAAAATTTGGAAACTAATTTGGATTATACAGCACTAACTCTGCAGCGGCGGAATGAAGAACGTGGAAGTTTGGGTGTGTGTGCTAGGAAACTAACTCTGCAGCTGACTACACAGCACTAACTCTGCGGCAGACTCCAAGTAAGGAAACTAACTTTCAGAGAAGTGTGTGTGTGTGTGTGTGTGTGTGTGTGTGTGTGTGTGTGTGTGTGTGTGTGTGTGTGTGTGTGTGAAAATGCCCCTCTAATATACCTGGTGGCTAGAGGTACTCAGGCTCAAACCATGTACCTTGGGTATAGGGTAAAAAGGGCCTAAAGTCCCTAGCCACCACTTGTGAGCTTTTCCCAGGTTTTTTTGTGCTAAGAGGTTGAGAGCTGTAGTGAGAACTGAGAAATGAATTCACTAAATGATAGCCATTAAGTTTCAGTCTTCCTATTTTTCAGGAAGCTGCTGATTTGGCATAGTAGTATGTTGCTCTGACTGTAGGGCATAAGGTCCAGGGGGTTCAAGACTTGCTAGTGAATTTCATGGTGGTAACACATTTTATTCTAGCAACTTTACAAAATTATACAAGCAATGTTTAAAATGTGTCCCTGGTAAGTCCCTAGCCACCACCACTTGTGAGCTTTGTCCAGGTGTTTTGTGCTAAGAGGTTGAAAGCTATGGTGAAGAAGTGAGAAATGAATTCACTAAATGATAGCCATTATGTTTCAGTCTTCCTATTTTTCAGGAAGCTGCTGATTTGGCATATTGGTATGTATGTTGCTCAGACTGTAGTGGATAGGGTCCTGGGTTCGTCTTGCCAATGAAATGCATGGTGGTGGTAACATTTTATTCTAGCAACTTTACAAAATTATACAAGCAATGTTTAAAATGTGTCCTTGGTTTTGACCTTTTGTCCCCCCCCCCTAAAAAAATGAAACTGAAAATAAGTGCAAGATGCTTATGGCTTACACTACTGTCATTCTATTTATATTGTGGGTGTGGAAGTAGACTTTTACGATGGAAATGTTCTGAATTGGGTAGTTTTGTTATTATTGGTTCATGCATTTTGTTTCATTGCCTACAGTACAGCCTACTGGAAAAATGTTCAAACTATAAATTTAAAATGCGCTCTAACAAGTGTGTTGGTATTATACAAGGAATATAATTTAATAAAGTCAGGAAGGTGCATCAAAGAAAAAAAACACATGTATGTTTCTTGTTTTGTGTGCAAGGGGCCAATGATTTGAAAATAGTCCAAAGGTAATCTTTATCCACCACTGGCCAGATGCATTTTCTTTGGATGTGGTGTGGGTTTCAATTTAGTTTCAATGAATGTAATTTTCAAATGCAGAGAAGTTTTAATGCCACGTCTATTTTCATTGTGAGACAATATTGCTTTGTTTACCAGATGTCTATTAGTGTTTGCTCATTGTTGTGCTGTAAAATGTGAAAATAAAATCCAAGCAATCATTGTAGAAGTAAAGCAGTATGCACACATTAGTGTTTATGGCAAATGGGGCAAAATAGCCAGATAATGGGACATTGGAATGACTGCAGAGCGACTCTGGTGCCATATTTTGGTTGTCTGTTCTTCAGTTTGCATTTGAAAGTTGGTATCCCACAATTTCATTGGAGTGAGTGGGGTTACTTACTTATGTATGCAAATTAGATGTCAATCAGCATACAGATTTGTACCTATTTTTCATGGGCCTTGTCCAGATTTTTGATGTTTCCAGGTTGAGAGGTATGGATCAGCTCCAAGGCTGATGTAAGAGCCAAGCTCAACCAAGCCAAAGCTCCGAGAAGTAAACGTGGAATCGAAGAAACTCGGGTCTGAGCATGCTCCCTGGAGCAGACCAGAGAACTTTGGCTCCTAGACACCCCAGATGGCACAGAGAATGTCGGAGCAGGGACCGGTTCCGAAATCTCCAGAAGGGGTCTCAGAACCGAAGAATTTACAGCAAGTGCCACCTGGCATCCCGGCTCCAAAGATCCAGCTTAGCTCGGAGGAGGAATAGTTGTGGATGTAATAATCATAGTCTTTGCTGGCTCCGGATTCAACTGGGTCGTAGCCAAAAATGTAGTCAGCGCCAGCGACTTCAAAAGTCTGCGCACCACCCTGTCCACATCATCGTCCGATAAGCCCCTAGAGGACCTGGAGGAGATGGTTGGTGAGCGAGAATTCTCCAAAATGGGAGATCTCAAGGTAGGGGAGACAGATAACAGATCAGTGGACCGGTTCCAAACTACAGTCTCTTTTGGCTCCGAAGGTCTTGGAGCCGAAGGACTAGATTTGTCAAAGTCTATGATCTCTCTCAGTTCTGAGGGCTGTGGAGCTGAGGAGATAGATGTATCAGAAGTCTTAGCCAATTTTAGCTGCGGCTCTGACTGAGCCGAAGAAGCAGGAGATGGCCATTTTGAAGTCTTGTCACTCTTAGAGGAAGGTGACCTACTAGAAGAAGAAGTGGTCTGTACAGCCTCATCAAAAGAAAGTTTCAGGAGCCTTTTGAGCATCAGTTTGTTCTTTCTTTCCTGCAATACACAAGAGCTAAAAGAATGACAAAAGGTACAAGTTTCCTGGAGGTGAACAGCCCCCAAACAATAAACAAATGTTATGTCCATCAGTGATGGACATCTTCTGAGAGCATTTCTGACACTTTTTAAACCCTGAAGGCTTGGGTTCCTTCTCTCTAGTTTCTTTTGAGATTTTAGGCAGAAAAATGCACTAATACAATAACAGGAAAAGCCTAAACATACCTCTAAAAGATAAACTAACACACGCAAAAATATTTAAAGTTTTAGACAGACTATTACAACAGCATAATAATACACCTAATAAAATGTGAACAAGGTAAACAACTCTGCCTTCTAAATTAAATGGGCACTAGGCCCTCTAATTTAAACGGACCTAGAGAGTTGAGAGAGACAAAGCACAGGAAATTAGCTCTCTAAGTTAAATGAGCTAATGTATTACAAAAAGGGGAATACAGACTAACTTCTACTACTGTAACACTACACCACTACAAAAGATGGGAAATTAGCAAAAAAAAGCCTTGCAACTAACGACGGCCAACGAATGCACACAATAGCAATATAAACAGCACTCGAAACTACAGCGGACAGTTAAAATATGGAAAAAAAAACACTAACTACTGATAAGCGATATTAAATCTTAATGAAAGGAAAAAATGTAAGATTTTAAAGAACTTAGTCACGGCCAAGAAGAGAGCATCCAAACTCGTAATGCGGCAAACGAGATCTGGGGAATTACACCACTGCATGATGGGATACCTTTCTGCCACGTGCCAAGTTACGATAGATCAATGTAGTCTAGTTTTTGTCTGGTTCAACTACGGGCTGTCAGATCCGACTGGATCTGACCTCAGCACCAATCTTGAAGCTTTTCGGTTCTAGGGCTCTGACGCCTCCTCTACTCAGAATTCCCTGGTCTCCACCCTATGATCTCATATTGAGTTTTGCCCCTTGATGACTAATGTATATTAAAGTATCAAAAACCTTACTAAATAAAAAATGGGGGGCTATTCTGGCTACTTTCCAAATGATATGAACCAAGTCATGATATGGCTATAGATCACTGGCAGTGGTTACTACTTATTGACAGAGAATGCCAAGGTTCACCAGTATTCAGAGTCTCAAAAATTACAAGTGTGGCAGGAGGAAGGTGGGAGGGATGTTGAACCAGATGAAAACTAGACATGGATCTATCGTTATGGTAAGTACATAACTTTTATATCCAATTTTGTCTATTTTTGTCTGATTCAACTGTGAGACAGATTCTCAAGCACACAGTCCTGGGCTGCATCAAGGAAAGACATTCCTAAGAATGGTGGAGCTCAAGGATGAATGAGATCTGCATCGCTCATCCAGTTTATAATGTGACACAAATGTATGAATTGATGACCAAATAGCAGCTACACAGGTATCATCAACAGGAACTCTACTGGCAAAAACCTGTAGGCGTGGCCATGATCTTTAAGCTTAAATTGTAAGGATAAAAACTTTTATTGCACACAAATGTAATACAATCAAATAACCATCTAGACGAGGTAACCAGAGGCACCTCCTTTCCCAATTTTTGCTTGGAAAATGCAATAAAAAGTTGATTAGACTTCCTGAAAGGCTTAGTTTTATGGAGACAGAACTTGAATTGGTGATGGACATCCAGCAAATGAAGCATGTGTTCTCCTTTATTGGAAAATTGTGGAAAAAGAAGCCTTAGTTCTTAGTGAAACCTGATCCTTATGAAAAACCAAATAAAGGGTTTTGTAGATGAGTGCTTGCATCTCTAAAGGACACTTAGCTGAAGTGACAGCCACCAGAAAAATTGTTTTCCAAGACAAACTTCAAATCCACTGAAGCCACAGGCACAAATGGCAACTGAGTTAGTGCTTACAAAATAACAGTAATGTCCCAAGGAAGTACAGGATCTCTGACTGGGGGCCAAAGGCGGCAATGGCCTTTTAAGAAGGCATTGAAAATCTTCAAGGAGGCAACAGAAGAGTTGTTTTGGCCTATGTGAAATCTACAGATGGCTGTCAGCTGTACATTGATAGTCGAGTTGCTAGATCCATTGTGAAAAAGCTATGATAAAAACTCAAAACTGAAGGGGAACAGGTGCAAGAAAAGAGATCTAGACCTTTGGATAATGCTCAAATAGAAAATGCTTCCCATTTGCTGCCATACATCTTGGTGGTGACTTGTTTTTGAGTCTGATAAAATCTGAACAACCGAGGGAAAAAGCCTGGCATCTCTGGCTACTGTTAGAACTGGAGGAATCCAGTGATTAATTTAATGGTTTTCTGATCTGAGGGAGTTAATCCAGATGTGTGAGACAATAGATCTGGATACTTATCCAGTTTCCAGGAAGGATGTAGTAGTAGAGACCTCAAGAATGGAGACCATGTCTGCTACAGCCAACAAGGGGTAATGAGAATCACCTTGGCCTTGCACATTCTTGCTTTCTGTGCAAATTTGTTCATTACAGGCAATGGAGGGAAAGGCATAACGGAGACCAGGGGGGCATTTGTGGACCACAGCATCCCTCAGTGGCTGTCCCTGTGGAAGAATTAGGACAGAGCAACTACTTCACTTGTGGTTTAGATGACACACAAAAAGATCACAGAAAGATCAGCCCCAGTAACTAAAGATCAAGTTCATAACTTTTGGAATGAGACACCAGACTTGAGGCATCAAGGTAGATCTGTTCAATTTGTCCACTAGGACACTGGATGATCCAGGGATACGAGTTGCTGAAAGAAAGAGGTGTGAAGACATAATCTCATGACTTAGTGGGATAAGGGGTAAGAATGGGTTCCTCCCTGTTTGCTGATTTATCATACTACCAAACATGTCGTCTGCTCATATGTGAATCACACCTTTGGGGGAGACCTTCCTGAATAGCCTGCAACACTAGGAAGACTGCTCTCGACTCCACAGCATTTATGTGAAGATTGACCTCTATATGTGACCATGTGCCTTAAACTGCCTTCCCTTCAAAATACCCCCATTCACCTTAGAAGGGAAGCATCTGTGTTCATAAATACCACTGGGGAACGTGTTCAGAATGGTTTTCCATTTATCACCAAGGGAGACGACATCCACCAAGATATATGTCATCTGCAGACCTGAGTTAGTTTTATTTTGGCTTGGACTGGATGGATTCTTTGAGACCACTGTACTGCTAAGGTCCGTTGGAGGGCTCTCAAAGTATCTGGCAAGAGGGAGCATGAGCATTATGGATGTCATAAGACCCAACAGTCAAAGGATCAACCTTGCTGGAGAACAATAGCGATGAAGAACTTGCATGGCAGTGAGATGGACAGTGTGTGTGTGTGTGTGTGTGTGTGTGTGTGTGTGTGTGTGTGTGTGTGTGTGTGTAATCTGGAGAGTGGAAGGTTGGCAATCTGTAAGGTTGCATCCAGGTGGCATCTGATCTGGACAGTAGAAGGTTGGCAAATCTGTAAAGTTGTGTCCAGGTGGCATCTGATAAATATCTGCTGAGAAGGTATAAGCTGGCTCATGGGGATGCCGACGGTGATCCCTAGCTTCTGTAACAGTCATAGCAAAAGGTCTTGGTGGTGCGATAAGAGACTGTTTGTACCTGTGAGGAGCCAATCAGCAAGATATGGAAAAACATGGATCCCTAGTAAGTGCAAGTGGACTGCTACCACTGCCATGACTTTGGTGAATACTTGGGGGATTGTGGTGAGTCCAAAGGGCAGAGCTCTGAACAGATGGTGGTTGGCTCCAAGCCGGAAACAGAGAAACTCCTTGAACACTTCTCTATCTGTCACATAATATGCGTCTTTGAAGTCTATTGGGCACATCCAATCGTCCCGTCTCAGTAGAGGAAAAATGGACTGTAGCGTGTCTATCTGGAATTTTGTCTGCTTGACATAAAATGGGCCTGAGGGACTCCCATTTTCTTGGGCACTAAAAAGAACTACAAGTAGACCATGAATTGTATCTGGTCTATGAGGATCAACTGAATGACTTCTAGAAGCTCAAAGATCTTTGCTGCTGCAAGTTCCAATTGACAGGGTGGGACATCAGGAACTCTTTTCCTTTTGACAAGGGATAGGGCAAATGGTATACAATAATCTCTGGAGATGATGTTTAGCACTCATGAATCTGTGTATGTTTAGCTAGGCTTGTGGGTGCAGTGATAAGCATCCCCTGATTGCCTCCAGAGTGCAGTAGTTATGCAACTCTCTTTGGAGAATGATCCATGAAAAACCTGATTCTGCCCCTGCTCCTGGGGCAATGCCCATTATTAATATTGCCTCTTCCTCTGCCACGAGGGGGTCTATCTCCTCCTGATAAGGACTCTGATTTCCTGAACAACATCCTTCCAGATCATTGATTCCTAGAATAGGATCTCTGGGGCATGCAGAATCTGATGTCTACTGCAGAGAGAGTCTTAGCATCTTGCTGACTCCTGGTTGAGTGTTTCTTTAACTTTGGGTTTGAAAAGACTGATCTCATCAAAAAGGGCATTAATGAAGGATGTCCTGAAATTTCCGCAAAGTTGCAGAGAACATATACAGGCATGCCAGCAAATGTAATGCCGGTGCCTGCAGCTCTAGCTGTACCATCAGCTGCGTTCAATAGTAGTCGCATGGCTACATTTGATGAAGACTGGAAGGTAGACAGCTGAGAATCCACCATCTTCTGGACATCTGCTGGTAATACCCTTGAGAGTGACTTGGAAATCTCCTTCATCAAGTCTCTCTGAAATTTGGTGGCATGAGCTAGATAATTCAGCTCCCTGACAGCAAAGATTGCTGAAGCTCAAGTCCATTTCCCAATGCAGTCCGTCACAATACACTCTCTATTAGGAGGATCAAATGAGGAACTCTCCTTAGATAGCTCCTTTTTCAAGGCTGCAGCTACAAACAACTGCATCTACTGGAGGACCTTTGCTCCAATGTTTTCTGTCTACAGGGGCAGAAATAATTTTGTCTGGCTTTTTAGGTATAGGCTCCACCACATCAGGATCCTTCCATGCCAATTCAGCCATCAGATCAATAAGTGAATCAATGGGCAGTACAATCCAGGAGGAAGGCGAGTCAGACCCAAAGGCTTCCAGGAACACATTCATCAGGAGAAGGGTTAACTGTGGACCATCCCCTCTGTGTCATCAAGTCCAAGATCTTGCCAGGAGTGATGTCCTCAGCGGGGGACCTTGAGGAACCTTCACCCTCATCCAAATCAGAGTCTTCTGTGACAGACTCAGGTGAAGAATCTGTGTGCTTCCATTTCCACAACTGTTTTATAAGAATCATCTGTGTGTGAGCATCAAAGGGTTTAAAATCAGAATGGGAGTTAACATAGCTGGAAACCTAGGAAGCCTGTGGGACCGACTGTCCCTGTCTGGTTGATGGATGAGAAGCAGAAGTTGATCCAAGCCACAGGTTCAAACAGCACTAACCTTGAAGACAGCACCTTTTCCCTTGGCATCAACAGTACTTGACAGAAAGCCTTGAAGGCTAAAGAAGCCACCAACTCCAAAGGCTCCCCCTCCTGACCTCATTCAGAATGGAAACCGCGCAACCAATGGGTCTCAACCCAAAGACTGATTTTGGTGCAGAACTATCAAGAGATGAAGCCCAGGGGGAATAGATAGCTTCAACAACTTTAGGGCCAACCCCTCCCCCCATGTGTTGACACCAAAACTTCAACTTCAAGACTCTTCCAGGTCTAAATATGTCAGACCTGAAAGAAGAAAGGACCCAGGAGGCAAAGCTACCCGAAATATCAGCTCCAACAAAGGTGCTAATGGAAAATCGGGCCCAAAGCTACTGGAGCCAATGGGTGAACCAGTAATAGATGAGCAAAAAGCAGGGGTACATGGATCAGCACTAGGTACATTCCCACAGGACAGTACCAAGAAAACCCACTGTTGTATCTACATCCTGATTACTCTGTAGACACCCTGTTCAGTCAGACTCCTCAAAGACCTGGACAACATCACCACCAATGGTCTGCAGTAGCTCTTCTCCTCAACAGTAAGAGAGTGAAATCCGGGGCTGACCAGTTCCGGTAAGAACAAGGGCAGAGTTCAAGATGTACAGCAGTGACAGACTGTTGGCTGCTATAGCCGTGGTATCTTTGGATCCAATTCTGATGACTGGGGAGGATCTGGAGTCATCTTATAGGACTTCCCAGGATCCCATTCTCTTTTGACTTCTCATTAGGTTTTTCCTTGTCAGCATCCGATTTCTTTCTAGCTTTTTTGTCCTTGGTTCCAGGACATGAAGTGGAGGAGGATAGAGTCCTGGGGAGGAAGGAGTCCCTTAATGATCAGTTTCTCATATTGAGTCTGTAAAACTCAAGCATTGAAGGAAGTGCAGGCTTGGCAAGAAGTATACACATGAAGTGTGGGTCCTGGGGGGGGGGGGGGGGTGCAACTTATGCCTACAATCCGTGTAATTTTTAAAGCCTTGTCCATCAGACATGAGGGAAAAAGGTAAACTCACACACAAACCGTTGACTAACCTTATTTGTAAGTCACTATACAACTATCCCAAACACTTCTATAAAAACACTCAACTTTGAAAAAATCCATTACCTAAGCAGCCTTAATAACTAGAGGAACACACCTAAACTATCTTAACTAAAAAAAACACACCTTAACTCAGCAGCGGCCTTGGGTCAACTGGTGCCCTAGGCAAAAGGACTTCACGGCGCCCCCCCACACCACCCAGGTGCCCTCATCCTTGTTTACCTACACCAAATAAATACTGGAAAAGCACCCTTGCTACAGCAGCGCCCTAGGCGGCCGCCTAGTTGGCCTATGCCTAAGGCCGGCTATGTCTTAACTATCCAAGCACAAAAAAATCTAAACATAGTTATATATAACAACTTGAGATATTAAAACTCTCTCAGTAAGGGCGGTGTTGAAGAAAAAGTACCACAAAGGACACGCAATCAAGGAGCCCTTGGATGCAAGACTGAACTCTTCAGGTGGCAAACAAGATCTGGGGTAATAAGGTGCAGACCAGTGAATTATGGGTAGGGGAAAGAGTCAAAGCCTTAGAACCAAAAAAGCTTCAAGATAAGTGCTGAGGTCAGATCCATTAGGGTCCAACAAACCAGAGTTGAATTGGACGAAAATAGAAACTGAATTCTCAGGTTTTATCTACGTACTCTGTCTCCTAGCTCATATTTATCAAACAGCTCTTTTTGAGAAGTCTCATGCTCACCAGCCTTTTTTATTTCAACCTCTGCTTTTTGCAGTTTTAACAGTTCTTCTGAATAAGCAGTTTTATTTTTTCAGCCTTATGTTTTTAGAATTTGCATATTCTGTTAGTGTTTCATCTGTTTTAAACACCTCTGACTGCATTTATTTTCTCTAAATTAATGGAAGCAACCTCCTGCACCAAAGCGGAAACCTGAACTGTTTTTTGCTCAGCAGCTGCAATTTTCTTCCCAGCCAGATTTTTTCTTATTCCTTCCTGGTTGATTTCTCTTATTTTCTCTGTATTTTGTCTTTGGTTCGCATCCAGGTATTGTAGTATACAGTAAGTGAATTTCACCTAAATTAATGTTTCTACTGGCATATTTTGCATTCTTTTTCAGTTTTCACAATAGAAGAACTCTAATGAAACAGTCATTTAGTGTTTAGCCATCTTTGAAGTTAGCCAATTACTTATTTCAGGTATTTGCAATTGTTTTCAGCATTCTGTCATAGACTTGGCCTCACTGAAAGGGAAGGTAGAGACTGTGGGTTTTTTTTTTTGGAAGATGCACAAGGCCTCTATTTAAATTTTCTTGCTTATCCTATGATCTTGACTAAAGATAGACACTGACAAAAACAGTCATATCTGTGAAAAATGGATCCTGTCTGGGATGGACTCGCCCATCAGTCTAAAAGAAATGATGAAAATATTAGGATCCCATACTTCCTTATTGAGTTCCTGACCTTCAATACAAAATCGAGTTGATCGGGGAAGATGCTAAGGTGGGAACTGGCAAACATAATGAATGAGGAAAGGAGCTGACGGTCAGCTGCAAGTAGAAAAAAATGTTCTAGAAAACTGTAGAAATGAAGCATCAACAGCATACGTTACACATTTCACCTTGTTAACTTGCTTTGAGGCAAAACGGAACAGTGAAGAAAACACCAGGCAAAATATTCCATGGCTGAAGAAAACATTGAATATACCAATGACATCAGTAAAACATCTTGGGAAAATGGAAGGAGCTGCTTTTGGGTGCATTCCTTTCTATGTCTGTAGAAACAGGAAGTGACATTACAGGTTAGATCTCGGAAATCTCTAACATAAAATTAGGTAGTTATGTACCCCCTACTTGGCCTGTAACATCTGCCTCCAAATTAACATTACTGAGGGGAACCTCTGAACACTAGTGTACACTATACCAAGGGTTCTTATGAATTACTTCAGTAAACCAGCACAGGTAGAGCAACAGACTGAACACAACCTCAAACAGCTATTGAGGCCCTCTAAAATGGTACACTTTCCTGCTTTAATCAACTACAGCACTTTTCCCAGTCCTTTATCAGTCCATTCCAATAATTAGATAACACCTATTAACTTGACTGCAGTCTTACAGCACACTGTGTTTTGCCAAAGTATGAGAGAGTACTTCTCTGCCAACTGCCAACAGGAAGGGTAACTGATAGCTGTGTTTGAGGTAAACACAGAATTGCTGAAGCAACAGAAAGTAGTTGTGTAAAATATTGCTTTAACAGTAGATGTTCTTCTCTTCACTGCTGCAGTATTCATAACCAATGGGATCACCAAAGGATAACCCTTCATCCAGCCAGTACACCAAAGCCTTTAACTCTTGTACATCAGCTGTATTGTCCCTGCATCAGTGTAAGGCATAAAGTTGATGTATGGACACTCCAAACTCAGAAGCAGCGCCCCAGGAGAACTACAGCCACCCCAAGAGAAATAACATGTGCACCCAAACAAACAGGAGATTCCCAAGGAGAAAGGCAAAGACCCTGAGCCAGATATTCCCCGAACAGAAAAAAGGAAGAAAGAGAAGCAGACGAGAGGGACTGAATACTGCAACAGTGAAGAGAAAAACATCTACTGTTATGGCAAGATTTTACACAACTGTATTATGTCCTTCCATATCATTGCTGCAGTACTCAAAACCAATGGTAAAGTACAAACACTACTGTAAGGAATGGAGAAGGAAGGCAGAGAGGAACCTTTAGCAAAGCCATGAAATATAACCTTGCAAAACCTGCCCTGGCTCTGGAAGTGACATCCAACTTGTAATGTTTAGGGAAGGTGTACACAGAAAACCAAACAGCAGCTTCAAGAATGGAAATGGGATTCAAACCTTTCAAGAAAACCCCAGAGGATGTCACTGTCCTGATAGAAGAGGCCCAGATAGAGGCAGAAAGATGTTTACCATGAAAGGAATAACAAAAGGAAATGGCTTTTGAAATCCATGAGGAGATGGTTTGCTTAGAGATGACCAAACCTAAATATCCTGGCATGAAAGGAAACAAAAAATTGCTCAGATTTATGTATGGCCTTTGTCTTGTCTAAATAATACCTAAGCTTTTTATGAAGATCCAAGATGTGCAGTACCTTCTCACTAGCATGCTGTGGTAAAGGAAAAAAGGAGGAAAGCTGGATAGACTGATTAAGGGACTATGTATTGACCACCTTCAGTAAAAAAAAAAAAAAGAATTAGTTTGCTGAAACACCCTACCCCTATGAAAAATCCAAAAAAGGGAAGTCGCCATCAAGGATTGGAGTTCAGAAATTCTCTTGGCGGAGGTGAGGGCAACCAATAAAACAGTCTTCCAGGTAAAATGTTGCAAAAAGATGCCCGGGTCAATATCTCAACAAAATTATGGTCCCAAGAAGAAGGGAGAGGTTTTCTTGAGGGCCTGATGTGCAGGACACCTTTCATGAAGTGTTTAACCTCAAAAAGAGAGGCCAATGGTAGATTCAAAGGCAGACAGGGAAATATAGCTGATACGTGAATTCTGACAGAAGAATATGCCAAGCCAGCATAAAGCAGTTCCGACAAGTAAAAGAGAACAAAAGGGACCCTGGTGAAGATTAATAAACCAAATAGAAAAACCTCTTCCATTTGGGCATACGTGATTTTCTGGTATTGGGTTTCCTGGCCTCCTGAAGAACCCTAAAAACATCCTCTGAATTCTGGTGTAGAAAGGGGATTAAAACCCTATCACCCAAAGTGTCAACTAAAGTGTGGACAGATGAAGATGAAGGACACACCCCCTGTCTTATGTGAGAAGATCCACTTAGTGAGGTAACCTATGATGATTGCCCTAGCCAAATATGAAAAAGGAGGAACCACCAATGCAATCTAGACCAAAAGTGAGACAACAACAAAATTCTTGGGAGGATTCTGTTTGATCATGTGCAGGACCCTGAGAAGAAGAGGAAGAGGAGAAATGCATAAAAGAACATCTCCTTCCAGGAAAAAGACATGGCGTCCACATTCCAAGCCAGAGGACTTAGGATTTTGGAACAGAAGCAAGGAAGCCATCTGTTCGGAGGAGAGGCAAAAAGATCCACTTGAGGAATACCTCACCAATGAGCAATGTATAGAAACACCTCTCTGTAAAGCATCCATTCATGAACTTGTGTCCTGGACCTGCTCAGAGAATCAGCCATCAGGCTTTGATCTGAAAGAATGTAAATGGCTTGAAGAAAAACCTGCAGTTGTACAGCCCCTTTAGGCCTGGGATCTAACTAATCTGCAAAGAAAAGACCATGTGCCCACCCTGCTTGTTGATGTACAGTATAGGATCACAGAAGTTACTAGGCTATTGGCCCTGAAGCCCTTACAAGCATAGCCAAGGATTTAGCTCATGTCTATGACTGTGGTACTGCCTGTACAGACCCTTAAAGTGTCTGGGGACAAAACAGAGTGGACGGCCTGCAGAGTAAGGATAAGTGCCCACATCTCTTTGATGTGGATGTGATCCAACTGCTGATGAGCGGGCAAGGAGACTGAACTCTCATACTGCTAGAAGCAGTCCCCTCCCCCTCATCTGAAGCATCTGTAAACAACTCCTGAGAGAGCAGGAGGCTGGAAATGGCTGCCTAGGTGAGGGGATATGTGCTGAATTTACCAATGAAGTTCTTGCTTGAGACAAAAGAGTAAGGAAAATGGAAACTCCATAGGGTGGCAATGCTGAAGCCACAATGTCCTCTGGTTGTTTGTCTTTTCGGCTTTTCCCGGTTAGGGGTCGCCACAGCAGAACTCCGGTCTGCTAATGATTGGCAGTAGATTTTTATGGTACCAAGTTGCCAGCCCGACTCGCAACCTTCAGCGAAGGCATGCCCATTCACGCATTGTCTTTCAGAGGCCATTCGACCGCGGGGAGGGAATGCAGACTCCACACAGAAGGCACTCCAGCCGAGAATCGAACATGAGAACCTCTTGCTGTGAGGCAACAACGCTACTGCTGTACCACCGTGGTTTAAAGGGACAATCCCAGGGATTTTTTGTTTTGATTCAGCCTTTGTTTACATTTCAGGTTTGCCTTCCTGGGCATGCTCAACTTCAGCTGAGGGGGGTGGGGAAAGAGTGCCTGCAGGAAGTTTCAAAGGTGTCAGCTAAATTCCATCTCAAATTGCAGTTGTACTGACAACACCTCTCCCTCTGAGCCATTCATTACCTTAATCGGTGCATTTTACACATTAAGAAAAGTAGCCTTTCAGACATTTTACGACTTGACTGTTGCTGCTACTCTACAAAGCACATCAGTAATGCAAGGCTTTTAAAACATTAGTAAACGGAGTTTTTTTGTTTCTTTCATTTCATATTTCATTCTGTGACAACTGTGAATCCTGGCCAACTACAACAATTTTATGACATGGCTTCTACCTATAGAAAGCATCTGAGTAAGGCAAACAATAGTGGAACTA